>NW_016815039.1:75286-86985 GCF_001698545.2 Rhinopithecus bieti
GAAGGAAGGAAGGAAGGAAGGAAGGAAGGAAGGAAGAGAAAGAGAAAGAAAGGAAGAAAGAAGAAACATTTAGCATGGTAAATTTTGTGTTATATGTTTTATTTTTATCATAATTAAAAATAAAATTAAACTACTTGGGGAAAAGACAATATATCTCAAATTCTCAAATTATAACCAAGCTTTAAACCTTAAGAAACTAGATTGTACTTAATGGTAAATTTTGTTGCATGCTTCCACCATAATAATAATAAAATAAACCAAATGTAAATTTTAAAAGTAAAAGGTGTCATTTGAAAAACTGAAAAGGCAATAGCTCACTGGATGGGCTCAATAGTAGAGTGAAGATGAGAGAGAACAGAGTCAGCAAACTTGAGGAGAGATCAATAGAACTTACTCAATCTGAACAACAGAGATAAATACAGTCAAAATCATGAACCTATGACAATAGCGGGAGAGCTAACTTTCATATCATTGGAGATCTAGGAGAAGAAATAGAGCAAGACACAATAGAGAGTAAAAAATAGTTCTTAAAAAATTACGTAGAAGGGCACAGGCTTTAGAATAGCCAGAACAATCTTAAAAGTAAGAGTAAAATGGAAGGAATCACTCTCCTTAATACTAATGTCTATTATGTAGTTATCATAAACAAAACAATGTGGTATCAGCAGGCACGTAGACACATAAATCAATGGAACAGAGTAGAAAGCCAAGAAATACACCCACAAAAATATGCCCAGCTTTTCTTTTTTTTGTGACAGAAGTACTAAAACAGTCCAAAGGGGAAGGAGCTGGAATAATTGGACATCCATAAGCAGGAAAAAACAATGAAACTCAACCAAACTTTGCATCTTATACAAATAAAAACCTGAAATATATACTTGATATATATATATGAAAATCCTTGGGAGCTAGGGCAAGACAAAGAGTTCATAAACTTGGCACTAAAAGCACAGTCCTTAATAGAAAATATTAATAAATTGAACCTTTTCAAAAGTTAAAACTTTGCTCTGCAAAGGATAAAAAGACAAGCTACAGAGGGGAAATATTTATAGACCGCATATTTGAGAAAGACTTGTATGGAGATTATCTAACAAACACTCAAACTCAGCAACAATGAACAAACAATATGATTAGAAAATGGGCAAAAGACATCGGTAGGCATTTCACCAAAGAAGATATACAGAGACCACATAAGTACATGAAAAAATGTCCAACATCACTGGCCACTAAGGAAATAAAATTACATATCACTACACAGTGCTATCAGAATGGCTAAAATAAAATAATAATAATAATAATAATAATAATAAAACAGTGAAAACACCAAAGTCTGGTGAGAATGTGGAAAAGTTGGATCATTTACACAATCACTGGTGGGATTACAAAATGGTAGAGCCACTCTGAAAAATGTTTATCAGTTTCTTATAAAACTAAACATCCAATCACTACATGTCCCAGAAATTACAATCTTGGGCAGATATCCTAGAGAAATGAAAATGTATATTTACACCAAATCTTTATATGCATGTTCATTGCAGCTTTAATTTTAACAGCAAAAGAAGGTAAACAACCCAGATGTTCTTCAACAGGTAAAAGGTTAAAAAACCTGTGGTACACCATGCAATGCTACTCAGCAGTAACAGGGAACACACTATTCATCTCCAGGAAATTTTACTAAGTCAAAAAAGCCAATCTTCAAAGGCCACCTAGGTATCATTTCATTTTTATAACATGTTTGAAATAACAACACTATGGACATAGGAAACAGAATCATGTTCCCGATGGTGGGATAGTGAGAGGAGGAGGGAGTGGGTTTAGCTATAAAAGAATAGCATCAGAGGAGATTGGGTGTGTTCAGGGTGGTATGTCCTGTAATGCCAGCACTTTGGGAGGCCAAAGCAGATGCATCATCTGAGGTCAGGAGTTCGAGACTAGCCTGGCCAATATGGTTTAACTCTGTCTCTACTAAAAATACAAAAATTAGCTGGGCATGGTGGCACGCACCTGTAATCTCACTGTCACCCAGCTACTCGGGAGGCTGAGGCAGGAGAATCACTTGAACCTGGGAGGTTGCAGTGAGTCAAGATTATGAAAAAAAAAAAAAAAAAAAAAAAAAGAATAACATGAGTGATCCTTGCCATAATAGAAATGTTCTGGTTGTAATGTTTTACTATAATTGTGCAAGATATTTGCATAAGAAATAAAGGGGGCAGAGGTTCTCTTATTTCTTCCAACTGTATGTGAATCTATAATTATCTCAAAGGAAAGTTTTAAATAAAAAAAAGCTTACATGAATGGGTCCCACATTTTTAAAATTATGGTAAAAGATACATAATATAAAATGTACCATTTCCCCGTTTTTAAGTGTATGTTTCAGTGGCATTAAGTACATTCACAATGCTATGCAACGGTCACCACCCTCCATCTCCAGAACTCTTTTATCATCCCAAACTAAAACTGTCCTCAATAAACAACACTCTCAGCTTCCCCCACCTCCCAGTCCCTGGAACCACCACTTCACTTTCTATTTCTGGCTACTCTAGGCACCTCATGTAAGTGGAATATATACATATTTGTCCTTTGGTGACAGGCTTATTCCACTTAGCACAACGTCCACAAGGTCCATCCATGTTATAGCATGTGTTAGCATTTCCTTCCTTTTATACTTTTGAATATTATTCTATTGTATGTTTATCCATAATGGGTCCTATGTGTTTGACTGTTTCAGTCTTCATCCCAAAAAAAGCAGCTGTAAAATCTGATTCATGAACAGTGCAATTTACCCTGTTAGGAGGAGATGAAATACTGTCAGATACCAGAGAGGGGCAATAACTCATCGGCTTTAGTTTATTTGCTTTCTGGTAGATCCCCACAAACCACCTGAAAAGCATGAAAGCCAGTGCCTAACATGCCAGCAGGTGCTTGCAAGCCTGAAAGAAATAGGCAGTAAGTAGAAACCCTAGCAGCCATGAGAGTCTAAAACAGGGGCTCAGGGTTCCAAACAGAAGCTCAAGTTTAGCAGCCAAATAAAAGTATCAGATCTCTGGCAGTGACATGAATACCGCAAACTTAGTCTCATGGCTGGGCGCGGAGGCTCACACCTGTAATTCCAACACTTTGGGAGGCCGAGGTGGGCAGATCACGAGGTCAGGAGTTCAAGACCAGCCTGGTCAACATGGTGGAACCTTGTCTCTACCAAAAATACAAAAATTAGCTGGGCATAGTGGCACGTTCCTGTAATCCCCAGCTACTCGGGAGGTTGAGGCAGGAGAATTGCTTGAACCGGGATCTGGTAAGCAGAGGCTGCAGTGAGCCAAGATCGCACCACTGCACTCCACTCTGGGCTACAGAGCAAGACTCCATTTCAAAAAAAAAAAAAAAACTCTATCTCACCTACCTATACCTACCCATCATATATATATACCACACACACAAACACACACCCATACATACACACACACACACACACACACATATATATAACACCAGCAAGAAAATTAAAATGGTGCATAAAATATAGAATTAAATACAAAAATTCCATATTAATTCTAGCTCTTCACAAGCAGAAGGCAAGATTGCAGAAAAATGGTCTGTGATACAAAGATTAACATGATGTTCAGGAAGAGAACCTACAATACCTGCTGATGACTTTTTATGTAGCAACCAGGTGTACTGTGAAGCTTCCTTGGGCTTGGAGTAAGCATTGTTTAATAACCAAAAGTGGGCCAGGCCCAGTGGCTCACGCCTGTAATCCCAGCACTTTGGGAGGCTGAGGCAGATGGGTCACTTGAGGTCAGGAGTTTGAGACCAACCTGGCCAACATGGTGAAACCCCATCTCTTTTGAAAATACAAAAATTAGCTGGGCATGGTGGTGCTTGCCTGTAATCTCAGCTACTTGGGAGGCTGAGGCATGAGAATCACTTGAACCCAGAAGACAGTGAGCTGAGATTACGCCACTGCACTCCAGCCTGGGCAACAGAACAAGACTGTCTCAGAAGAAACTACAAAACTAAAAGTGGCTTCTCTTTTGGTTGTGTGGCTGACTCTTCACACATTAGACCTCATTTGATCCTTCTTTAAAACACAATTATGTCAATTTTCTTCCCAATTTAAAAATGGGACATTCAGACTCAGAAATGGAATAACTTGTTAAGAGTTATCTGACATTTTCTTAGAGTTAAAATGTAACCATGATGAGGAGATCCAAGAATATAAAATCCTACTTTAGCTCGTAATTCCACCTCATGGTGAGTTCCTGAGGGAAATGTACGTGTCCAAAAAGAATGCCAGTAGGAAGCACAGATATCAGAGGGCCCTGGCCCTGTCCCTCAGTGCAGGGGATCCTCCAGCCCATGAGGGAGGCAGGACATCAGGGCCACCCCTCACAAGCCTTAAACAGCACCCACACAACTGGGCCCTACCCCGAATATAGGAATCAAATAAATGTCCTGAGCAGGCAGAAGTCAAATTACGGGAGAGTTCAGGGATATGTGCAAAGAAGTAAGACAAAACGGCCTGGCCTCCTTCCAGTGAGGAAAATAATCCGGGTCAGCTTTGGCCTTGACCTCCTGGGTGGCAGAAGACAAAGGGTGAGCATGGACAATGTGGTGGGGTGCTCAACAAATGGGGACTCTACCCACAGTTAAGTGAAGTCCAGATGGTGTCCCAGCATCATTGCAAGCATCAGGCTTCCCAGGTGATGTGGCGAGTGAGAGAGATGGGGAGGATGAAGGAAGCTGGTAGGCAGTGTTCCCTACCTGGACCTTGAAGACATGGTTGCATGGTGAAGACATGGTTGCATGGCGAAGACATGATAGGCACTGGTGGGCTTGCCTCAGCTGGGGACAGCAAAGCCTGCACACCGAGCCTCTCTGCCAGGTTCAGTCTTTGTGAGTTAACTCCCTCAGGCCCTGGGCAGTGGCCAGGAGCAAAATCGCAGGATTTACAGATGGAAACCCTCCTGGGCTTTATGAGATACTGAAAGAGGGAGTAATGTATCTCCCTGGCCCAGGAACCTACTTCCTATGGATCATTAAAGAGACTTTTTGGGCTAAGGGCCAGTCTCACCCTTCATATACCTGACCTGCTCAGCCTGCAGGTGGGCTTGTGAGATGGACCAAGATCTGACCTTGCACAGGGAATGGGAGTGAGCTGCCAGGGAAGGAGGCAGCACAGAGGTTTTCTCCCTTCTGGAGTAAAACAGTCTAAACCCTAGTAATGTCACCCATGGCTCAGGGGGAGGTCATGGCCCCTAGGTCCAGAACACTTGCAATATTTTATGACTTTCCTGGAAAGGTAGTAGAGTGAGCTGTGATTCTTAATGCACCTCTACCGTGAATAGTGTTTGGTGGTTATGAATTATAAGAAGCAATTCGTAGGGCTTCATTGAAGAAAAGATGCTCTGATGATATTTTCCATCTAAAACCCCCACGCCCCAGACATGAAAGTAGCTATATATGAGTGGCTCTTCACACATTTTGTCTTCTTAATTTTTATAAAAACCCAGTGAAAACAGCATTATCTCATCTTTAAAATGAGGAAATCAAGGGTTACAATGTGAGGCTGACGTTAGTTGGCCCACTCAGAAAGGCAGGCTGGACCATTTGCTCCCAGCTGGCAGACCAGAAGCAGAGCCCACACTCCCTTCTCCTCGGTGGAAGGAACTTGTGATCAGTTGCTATGGGAGAGGGAAGGAAAAGATGCTGTCATGGCTTTGCTTGTCTAGAACCCTGAGGTTCCCAAGGGAAGTATTTATGCACCATTTCACTTTGTCCTCACAAGAGGATAGCCTCACCTGTAAGATAACTGAGTATATGTTGTTTCTAGTTTAACAGCTAATTACACTGGGGCATAGGAAACTTCAGTAACTTCCTGAAGGCTGTTTTCCTGTGGAGCATGTAGAAGTAGAATCTCCAGATGGGCATGACCACCATGGTAGCACCTCAAGCTGCAGGGGCAGAAGGAGGCACAGGCCATGAAAACTCATCATCATTAAAGAGAGCACAGGGCCACTGAGTTAACAAAGCAACATTCTAAGAACAAAGCTAGGTAAGTGGGAAGGGACTTTGTTAAATCTACTAGAGTAGTTTGTTATGCAGATCACTAAGGGTCTTCATTCAGCAGGTTCAGATCAGCCAGCTTAAGGCCCACTGGCACCCACCCTCACTGCAACTTCCCCCAAAGGCAGAGACCAAGACTTCTTTTCTGTACTCACATAATTGCTATTACTGATTACTAGCTAAGAATTTGATGTTCAGTAAATATTGAACAGCATCAATAATTATAAACCTAATTCACACAGGGGTAGAAGTATGAATACTAGCACAAGAATTTTTGTCATTATTGAAACTTGCTGTCTTGTCTGAGTAACGTTCAGATGTGCTGAAGGCTGCATAAAATTCAAAGTTAAGAGGTATAACTGGGTTTATTAGCCAGGTGTGGTGGAGGATGCCTGTAGTCCCAGCTACTCAGGAGGCTGAGGCAGGAGAATGACGTGAATCCGGGAGGTGGAGATCGCAGTGAGAAGATACCACACCACTGCACTCCAGCCTGGGTGACAGAGCGAGACTCCATGACAAAAAAGAAAAAAAAAAAAAAAGAATGAATAGGTTTAATGAGTTATGCAACACCTCAAAAAAATAGCGACACTCTCCCAAACAGTTTCCAATGACATCTATACAAAGGAAGAATAAGAAAAAAATTTTCCCACCTTATCTTCTATGTCCTTTCATAATACACTTTTATTTTGAGCTTAGCTCATGCAAATCAGAAATTCACTGTTGAAAATCGCACAACAAATACCCTTTATAAAATACCACATTGACTTACGTGGAATCCTCTTGTCTCCATCTCCTCTCATCAGACTGAGGCTATCAAAAGTTGTTCAGACTGACCTCTTACAAAGACAGCGATTGCTAGGAAAGAGGCTCCCTGTGACAATTCATGTCTTTGCACATTTCTGGGAGGTGTTGTTTTCTCAGGCAAGAAAAAGGTATTCTGTCATCTAACATGAGCTTCCTATCTGAGAAGGGATTTAACAGCCTTTCTTCCAAGTCTACTAATAGTGGCTGCTCCCCATGCACATTTTATTATAAATGCTTTAATTACAGACGGATAGTGAAAGGACATGACTTTCTTGTTTCCTTTTCCCAGAATGATCAGTACAGTAAAAGGTCTGGAGTTAAGTGGACGTCTACAGGGTTACTGCAGGTTAATTTCTACCCATATGAAAATTGCTTGGATGTGCTTTGGTTTCAGTACTTCCTTTAGAGAAATTCCTGGACGTAAGAATCTGCAGACATGGCATGGTCTACATATCTGGAGGTGTCATAATTTTGTCTGCTTGTGAACTGTGCCTATCACCTATACCTGCCCTCACCTTGACTCCCACCTGCACTGAAGTTATGGTTAATGATAAGCAGAGTTCAATTCCTTAATTGTGTTAATTTTTAATTATATATGTATAACAAACAACTCTAACCTATACAAATGAAATCTGCATTCTGAAAGTGGAAATATTTGTGTAACAAAGGATAATGAACAAGTAAGCAAAGTGTGAGCTTGCTGGCCTGGGTCCGTGGTTGTTATGACCGCAGCTAGGTTTCTCAGTAGCCCATCAACCTGCAAGCTGGTGTTGATCAAAGGGCTGAATCAGCTGTCTCCATCTTCACCTGGCTCCCATTGCTGCCAGCCCCACAGCTACCTTCTTTGTTAATTCTCTCTGTGAGAGAGGCAGGTACCAAACACAG
This sequence comes from Rhinopithecus bieti, assembly GCF_001698545.2. Lineage (NCBI taxonomy): Eukaryota > Metazoa > Chordata > Mammalia > Primates > Cercopithecidae > Rhinopithecus > Rhinopithecus bieti. Next base: position 83,036 of record NW_016815039.1, read on the forward strand.
TGGTATTATTAGCCTTGTCAGAGTAATAAGAATGTGATATGATAGTTTCTGCCTGGAAACAGGAAAACCAAGAGGATAATGATCAAATCTTAAGATCAGTCTGTTTATACAGAAACAGATTAAATAACTTAGCTAAAGACACCGCTATTACTAAATCTCAGAGGAATCCCAAAACCCAAGTTGTCTTCCTCTTTACAATTTTATCCTCAATATGCTTAGGCTTGGATAGTATCTGATTTGTTTCTCATAATGTTATTTTTATTTTTTGTTATTTTGAAATATATTTGTTTTATAGTTGATTTCCATATTATTTTTATTATCTGAAGTCCCTGGGGTGACCTGTTGTTCGTTGTTTGTGTTCATTCTTGCTCATTGTGGCCTGTGTCCTCATCCGTTTTATAATTTTGGATTGTGAGCACATGTTTAAATAGCATTGTAAAATGGGAATATATACCACCTGGCTCCAAATAAGTTGTGCATTTGCTTGTGTAAACATCTCAGTGGGGTTTTCAGTCTTTTATGTTACTTTTACAATTGGAGAGTTTGGGATCATTAAAAAATGTAAATTAAATTTTTTAATCCATCTCTATGGAAGACTTGTGAATCCAAATTTTCTGGTAGGTTGATTTTTTTTTCCCACCAAGCCCACACCATGATAGGTAAGCTTCCACATTATCTCCCTTTATCAGTGCACATTTTCTTTTTATTTAAGGCTTCCTTTGAGGGTTATCCCTTCCCTCACTTCTGGTTCTAATCTTTCATCTTGATTAGGTACATGATTTCCCTTTTTGTGTTCATTAAATGTGTGCATCTTGGCTATTGAACTTGGAAAAATTCCCAGAGCAGCTGTCGTTTGGTGCCCACTGACCACTCCTGTTTGTAATTTTCTCTTTGCTTTTAGCCCTTAGGAATTTCCCTTACTTTCTTACAAGCTTAAATCTGGATTTAAAAATGTACTTGTTACATTTTATCTGACATTTCTAGGTGTCAGTAGCAAAAACGTTTCAGATCACCTAATGGGCCAATTTGCTATACACAATAGCCCTACCATCGCTGACCGCAGTACCCTCACCCACCCCATCAATACACACACACATGCACACACTGCCCCTACTGCCTCATTTTTACTCAGTGATTTCTGATGGTAAAGTATCCCATACATAATTCTCATTTATTCAATGACTGACCAGAAAGTTCCTTTTTCTGTATCCACTCCCATTTTAGAGCTCATTTGTACCTCCCCTGGAGAAGAGCAGGGAAGAGAATTTGATAAGCATTGACAAGTTCCATTTTAACAGGGCTAGTAAAAAGGTTTCACAGTAGCAAAACTCTAACAGGAGTTTTGTGAACTATCTGAAGATCAAATCATCTGTTTTCCTATTTTAAACTATGAATTATTTAGAACTCACTAAGTCTCTTAAGTTTAGGTAAACCTCTCAATGTGTGTGTGTGTGTGTGTGTGTGTGTGTGTGTGTGTATCTGTGTGTGTCTAAGTACATTATGTTCACTGCACCTGTCCAAGGGGAATAAGAAGTCTCATTACTAGACCCATGAGAATAGCAGCAGATTGTCTTTGCTTTTTTATGCATTGAAGAGAGGGAGCGCAATTTTTATCTCTGAATTGTACAGACATGCTTGGCCTTTAGGAGACTTGTAGAAACAAGGGAATTACTTTGTACTCTATTTCTAAAGCATCTCGGGAAAAATGGCAGGCAGGACACATGGCATGTGTTTGCACTGAGAACAGACCATTAAAAGGTGAATATTACCCTCAAGAGTGGTGATCTGGGATCCTGATGGGCCTGCTCTGCAGAGATATAATCAGAGGGTTACCGAGGTTTGTGCTGCAGAAGGACAGACAAAATTCAACATGTCTCAGCCACAAGAGTTGAAACTGTTTTGGTTTGTAATTTAGTTCACAAAAGGCAGCCTGTGTCATCTCCAGAATGGCTGGTCCAGGCTTCTGTAGACTCTTTAATGCGTTTCCATTCCAATTCATCCTAGTTCTCATGTCTCTGTTCTGAATCGATGTCAAAGGAGGAACCAAGGTCTAGAGAAGTTAAGCAGTCTGCCCACGGTTACGGCGACAATACATGGCGGGACAGTCATTGTTAAACACAATTCTTTTGAGTGAGAGGAGCAAGATGGCTGAATAGGAAGAGCTCCAGCCTCCAGCTCCCAGCACGAGCGACACAGAAGACGGGTGATTTCTACATTTTCAACTGAGGTACTGGGTTCATCTCACTGGGGAGTGCCGGACAATCGGTGCTGGTCAGCTGGTGCAGTGAGAGCTGAAGCAGGGTGAGGCATTGCCTCACCTGGGAAGCCCAAGGGGGAAGGGAATCCCTTTTCCTAGCCAAGGGAAACTGAGACACACAACACCTGGAAAATCGGGTAACTCCCACTCTATTACTGTGCTTTACCAAGGGTCTTAGCAAACAGCACACCAGGGGAGATATCCCACACCTAGCCAGGAGCGTCCCATGCCCACAGAGCCTCCCTCATTGCTAGCACAGCAGTCTAAGATCTAACTGTAAGGTGGCAGTGAAACTGGGGGAGGGGTGTCCACCATTGCTGAGGCTTAAGTAGGTAAACAAAGCCTCGAGGAAGCTCGAACTCAGTGGAGCCCACCGCAGTTCAAGGAGGCCTGCCTGTATCTGTAGACTGCACCTCCGGGGATGGGGCATAGCTAAACAAAAAGCAGCAGAAACATCTGCAGATGTTAATGACCCTGTCTGACAGCTTTGAAGAGAGCAGTGGATCTCCCAGCACAGAGGTTGAGATCTGAGAACAGACAGACTGCCTGCTCAAGTGGGTCCCTGACCCCTGAGTAGCCAAACTGGGAGACATCCCCCACTAGGTGCAGACCGACACCTCACACCTCACATGGTGGGGTACTCCCCTGAGACGAAGCTTCCAGAGCAAGAATCAGACAGCAGCACTTGCTGTTCAGCAATATTCTATCTTCTGCAAACTCTGCTGCTGATACCCAGGCAAACAGGGTCTGGAGTGGACCTCAAGCAATCTCCAACAGACGTACAGCTGAGGGTCCTGACTGTTAGAAGGAAAACTACCAAACAGAAAGGACACCCACGCCAAAACCCCATCAGTACGTCACCAGCATCAAAGACCAAAGGCAGATAAAACCACAAAGACGGGGAAAAAGCAGAGCAGAAAAGCTGGGAATTCAAAAAATCAGAGCACATCTCCCCCTCCAAAGGAATGCAGCTCATTGTCAGCAACGGATCAAAGCTGGACGGAGAATGACTTTGACGAGTTGAGAAAAGAAGGTTTTAGTTGATCAAACTTCTCAGAGCTAAAGGAGGAACTACCTACCCAGCACAAAGAAACTAACAATCTTGAAAGAAGAATGGAAGAATGGATAATAGAATAATCAATGCAAGAAGTCCATAAATGAACTGACAGAGATGAAAACCATGACACGAGAAATATGTGACAAATGCACAAGTTTCAGTAACTGACTCGATCAACTGGAAGAAAGAGTATCAATGATTGAAGATCAAATGAATGAAATGAACCCAGAAGTCTAGAGAAAAAAAAAGGAAAAAAAAATTAACAAAGCCTCCGAGAAATATGGGATTATGTGAAAAGACCAAATCTACATCTGACTGGTGTGCCTGAAAGTGAGGGGGAAAATGGAACCATGTTGGAAAACAAACACTCTTCAAGATATCATCCAGGAGAACTTCCCCAACTTAGTAAGGCAGGCCAACATTCAAATTCAGGAAATACAAAGAATGCCACAAAGATACTCCTCGAGAAGAGCAACTCCAAGACACATAATTGTCAGATTCATCAAAGTTGAAATGAAGGAAAAAATCTTAAGGGCAGCCAGAGAGAAAGGTCGGGTTACCCACAAAGAGACGTCCATCAGACTAACAGCAGATCTCTTGGCAGAAAATCTACAAACCATAAGAGAGTGGGGGCCA
>NW_016815039.1:91002-106758 GCF_001698545.2 Rhinopithecus bieti
GGCACTATTCACAATAGCAAAGACTTGGAATCAACCCAAATGTCCATCTGTGACAGACTGGATTAAGAAAATGTGGCACATATACACCATGGAATACTATGCAGCCATAAAGAAGGATGAGTTCGCGTCCTTTGTAGGGACATGGATGCAGCTGGAAACCATCATTCTTAGCAAACTATCACAAGAACAGAAAACCAAACACCACATGTTCTCACTCATAGGTGGAAATTGAACAATCAGATCACTTGGACTCTGGAAGGGGAACATCACACACCAGGGCCTATTATGGGGAGGGGAGAGAAGGGAGGGATGGCATTGGGACTTATACCTGATGTAAATGACGAGTTGATGGGTGCTGATGAGTTGATGGGTGCAGCACACCAACATGGCACAAGTATACATATGTAACAAACCTGCACTTTGTGCACATGTACCCTAGAAAAAGTATAATAAAAAAAAAAACATAATTCTTTTTAGTCTTAAACACCTCTTGGAGTCTTATTTTTTTATTTTGCTTTGTTTTCTAATATCCTGTTATTTCTAGAACAATGGTTCTCAAACTTCAGCATGCATGCTTGAGGTTTTCATTCATGTAACCTGAGAAATTGTTTTGTTTTGTTTTTAACCATAGGAAACCCAGGGGATTTTAATGCAGATGTATCCATGGAACAGTCTTTGACATACACTGCATTTGTACATGCAAAAAAATAACAAAATAAAAATACATTTCATTTAAAATATCAATAAATTAACCAGAGTACGTCTTGTCTTAAAATAATCATAAAATGTCACAAACAGTTCAATAAATGGTGATTAAAGTAGAAACAAATAAGTTTCTTCATCTTGAACAGCCAGCTGAGTTTTGATGAGGAACAAATTTCAGTTTTCTCCTCAGTATTAGCTTGAAGTCAGTACCCATGAGGGTGTTTCTGACATTATTGCTAATATCTTATGTAATTACTCACTTAGTAATATATTATAGAGATTCCCTTGGCTTGGCAAGGAGTCAGGAATGGGATTGTTCTTCTTATGAATATTCCATGCAGTTTGATCATAAGTAACCTCTACTTGCTTTCCGGGAAAACAATTATGATATTTGCTATATGCCTAAAATGAGTTGAAGTTGTAGATACTAAAGCCAGTGATCATTAACAGGTCATGCACTATGCACCAGGAAGTATATTATATACACTATCCCATTTCATCTTCACCACAGGACAAGTAGCAGCATTCCTGTTTCATAGACGATGACAGTAAACACTTGCAAAGCCCTCATGCTCCAGGTCTTATCAAAATGCTTTGTATGTACTAAGTCCTTTATCCCTGACAACACCCACGTGGCAGAGGGAGAGAGCGGTGTTCTATTAACATTACCATCTCCAGCTTTGCAGAAGAGAAACCAAGGCCTAGGGCAGTTAAGCAACTTGGTCAAGATTACTGAGATAACCAGTAGTGACACAGTCATTCAAACACAGGCTGCTTAGCTCTGGATTCTCTCTCTAACTAGAGAGTTGTTCAGTTGGAGAGAGAAGCAGTTGTTCTCAAACCAACAAGTGCATCTGGACCACCTGGAGGGTTTGTGAAAGCACAAAGTACCAGGCCCAGGCCCACAGTTTCTGATGTAGGAACTCTGGCTGGCACCCAGATTTTGTTTCTAATCAGTTCCCAGGCGACTTAGACTCCGCTCCTCCAGCAATCCCACTATGGGAACCATTGCCCTAGAGTACAGGGCTTGTCAGATTTTTTTGATGTTTTTTGAATTCTAGTCTGAAATGACTGCTGATACTGATAACACCTGGAATTGGGCCAAATTTTACAGGTTGAGTTCAGAGTCTCCCACAAGATCATCCTCACTTCATACACACCTGCTACAAGCTTGGGGGTTCCCAGGGCCACCTTTACTTCCTCACCAACTGGATACAAATGGTTCCTGCACCCCTTCTTGTTTACTCACTAAAATGATACACAGAACACAGGAAAGTGCCGTACTATGTTTACAATTTTATTATGGGAAAAAGGATGCAGATCAAGACACGCAAAAGAAGGGACACATAAGATGAGGTCTGGGGGATCCCAAATATGAGGCTTCTGGTGTTCTTTCCCCAAGTGGTCAGGATGCATCACCCCGCCAGCACATCGATGTGTAACAATACACACAGACATTTTATGATTATTTTAAGACAAGAAGTGCTCTGGTTAATTTACTGATATTTTTAAATGAAAATTTATTTTATTTTATTATTTTTTTGCATGTACAGTACTCACCCAGGAAGCCCCCAACCTTCAGTGTCCTGTGTTTTTATTGGGATTTCAATATGTAGTCATGATTGGTTGAATCACTGGCCACATGAATGAACTCTGTCAGTCTCCAGCCTCCTTCCCTCCCCTGAGTTTAGGCCAATATCATTTGGCACAAAACCCCAATTCTCTAATTCCATGGTTGATCTTTCCATCTGGGGAGGTCCTATCCTAAGTCATCTTCCATCTCCTTAGCATAAACTCTCAGGTCCCACATGAGTAACAAAGTCACTCTTGCCACTCATGAAATCTCATGGGTTTAGAGGATACTTATCCTCCCTGGAATAGGAGACAAAGACCAGTCAAATTCTTTATCATAGGGAATTAGGCAACGTGAAATCTTTAGCAGCAAGCTAAGAAGTGTCAGATTAACTTGCCCAAAGTTAAAACATGGTACTTGGCAGGAGCAAGAGTTGAACTTATGTCTTTCGGATGCAAAGGGTTGCACTCCTAATTGTTATATTTCCTACCTCCTCTTATAGTTTTATTGTAGTGAAAATTCATCATGAGGTATCGGTGAAGTAGATGATGGTGGAGGCCTGAGTGGGGAAGGGGAATGTGCAAATCTTGAGCATTGTAAATTGCCACTGCCAAGACTTACACTGAATATTCTTTTTAAAATATTTCTTTCCTATATGCCTCAAAGAATAAATCTTTCTCACTTTTTTTTTTTCCTGTCTTAGCAGCACTAACAACACTGCAACTAGTTAGCACATTACCTGCCATTTTAATTGCCATCATTATCACCAGCAGATATCCTTCCCGCCCTATTTCACAGTACCGCTATATATGTCAAGTGGAGCCCATCTGTGATCTGTGCAGAGTGGGGCCTCCAAATGTTGGTGCAATAGATTCAAGAGCTCATTATGAGTGGCCTATATCTCAAAGTGGCAGCACGCTTTCTCCAGCACAATTATTTTCCCATTTGGTGCCATGATAAGACATAAATAAAATATAAGGAAGTAATAAAGGCCAACATTTACTGAGTATTTATTGTGTTCCAGGCACTGTACTTTATATATCTTACCTTATTCAAAGATTATAACCACCACAGGAAGGAGATAGTATTATTGTTGTCTTTTTCCGAACAAGCAAACAAAAGCACAGAATGCTTAAGAAAACTGTCAGTTGCACATCTTGTAGAGAGTAGAACCAGTGCTTGAACCCATGTGGCATTGCTCCGGGAAACACGCCCTTAACCACTGTTCCTATGGTTCCAACTAATATAAAGACCTTAGTGTTGCCATTACTACATACAAACTAATTATCTTCATATTTCTGTGGTTTGTTTCACTAATTATATTCTCTGTGATGTCGAAGAGTTTATAATGGAAAAAAAATGGAAGATGAATGCAAAAGAGGAATCTATCTACTGATATTTCTAACAGCTAATACCAGTACTGTTGGTCTGTTACACATTTTTCAAAAGTGAGGATTCAAGATAAATTCCCTGGAATTATCCCTAAACAATGAAGTCCACGGAGACAACAACTAAGCCATATCTGTCTTGCCTACTGCTATTTCCAAAGGGGCAAACACAGTGTCTGTGAAGGGAGACTTTGTTTTCGTTAAAAACATCATCACACGCTATGATACTCTGCATGGAAACTTTTCCAACACTGGCACTTTTACATAACCTTTGTCTGATAATTCCATATCCCCATGAGCTGTGTGGACCAAGGATACAGTATGGCCAGCATCAAGGATGTTAAATTTGGGGCATTCACATCAGCTGTACTGACAGACTGTGCTACCAAAAGCTGTGGGCACCATCCCTGCCAGGAGCCTCATGTCTGCATGTTCCGTCTGTCGCCTGTGGATGGTCAGATGGTCATTTAAATGACCAGTGTTTAGTGCCTCTTCCTGATGGAAGCTTTAGTGTTTACTATGGGAAGTTATTGGAGCATATTAGTGTGTTGATAGTGATTATTCGGAAACCTGTCAAGTGACTGCACTCTACAACATCTGATAAGGAGAATGACTATAAAATGTGATGCCCTGGAACTCTTTGGAGAAAACACTAATGTGTTTATATCTCATAAAGAAGTTGTACATAACCACAGACTAGAGTTTTTTGTTGCTGTTGTTGTTGTTGTTGTTGTTGTTGTTATTTTAAGATGGAGTCTTGCTCTTGTTGCCCAGGCTGGAGTCCAATGGTGCTATCTCAGCTCACTGCAACCTCCACCTCCCAGGTTCAAGTGATTCTTCTGCCTCAGCCTCCCAAGTAGCTGGGATTACAGGCATGCGCCACCACGCCTGGCTACTTTCTGTACTTTTAGTAGAGACGGTTTTCACCATTTTGGCCAGGCTGGTCTTGAACTCCTGACCTCAGAAGATCCACCCACCTCGGCCTCCCAAAGTGCTGGGATTACAGGCCTGAGCCACCGCGCCTGGCCCAAAGTAGAGTTTTATTAGCAGCTGCTGCTGCCAGGTAATATTTTTAACACAACCCTGTTGAGTCTGTGTTTACCTTATGAGGTCATCATGTCTTTTCTAACAATGTTGCTTTATTAACTATTTGTTTTAGTCCCTTTCTTTCAGAATTCATTTCTGGCCTGTCAGTCCAGAGTTTGCCAATCCTGAGTTTGGCTTTTCAAAGTGGAAGGATGTCAAAAAAAAAATTGAAACGCTGGTTCCATGATAATTAAAGTAAAGCTCACATTGGAAAGCATTTGCTAATGTAGAAATTCAGCAAATACAGCATGTGTTGTCTTTAAACACAGCAATCTGACAGTCGAGTGTTCTATTCACTTGGTATTAACAGCCTCTAAGTGTTTAAGACAATGTAGCAGATTCCATGAGGCAGCAACTTGGCAATAAAATGGAATTGGATTCATTCATGCCCTCTGCCTTTCAGCAGAAAAATCTGCATGAGCTTCACTGCTCAGTCCAGGGATTGGTTGTGTGGTTGATGTGCCTGGCAGCTGAACCGTGACCTCGTGTACCCCTTGGCACTGTTTAATGCGGCCACACTCCATTAGGCTCGCTGCTGTCGTAGCAGTCCAGCACTTACCACTAAAGTCAGACATTGCTGTGTGATGACTGGTGAATACTTACTATCTATTTGGCTAATTATAGGCCACTTATTTTACCCAGTGTCATTTACAACACACCATTCATTTCATCCAAAACATTGGGCTTATTGATCTTCTGATGCATGGTTCCTAGTTTAATATTTAGAGGGGTCTTCATGAAGAAAGTGGGTCATAAGTTAGTTATGCTAATCACTGCAAGGAAATTCCACTGTTAATGTTAAGTAAATTGTACCGTTTTCCAGATACAGGTGGCCAAGTGGCCTCACTGATACCTTTGATAAAAGTAAGGCCAGCTCAGGGATGGGTATAATTCATCCTGAGCACCATAAAGCTTCCCAAAAAAGATATGGACAAAGACGTGGCTTGTCAGTGTGCATTAGTTTAAATACAATTTTCAGGCTTGCAGTTTCTTGAAATAATGAAGCTTTAGTTTCCTCATAATACATAAATAATTATGTTTTCACAAGGGTTCCTGGCATCCAGACTCCAATATTAAATGTAAATACTTGACACAGAAACGTGGAGTGTGAGAAGGGCATTTTGCTTGCTTTCTGGAGAACATACCAGAGTCTTAGTTCAGGGAGAGATTTCTGTGGGTTCACAGCTGTCCTTGTGTGCAAAGAACCTGACAAAGATGGAATGGTCCTGCAGAAACTCTGTTTAATGGTGTTAGCCTAGTTGAGAGTAGCTGCAGGTGGGAGAGCTGTCTCAAGAGCCCTGTGAGTGGCAGTTGGAGGGCAGTGCCCAGTCTTGTTCATGGGCTCTATGAGGCTGCACCCGGCCCCAGGCAGAATGGCATGCTTTGTGCAGCTCACCAGGGCTCAGGTAAACAGTCCTTAACCTGCTCATACAAACTGGTATGCAGTAAACTTTGGGTGGGCCAGGATATCAACTCAACTGCATCCCTTGCCCACCACCCCCTCAGAACGCTGCCTTCACAGGTAGCCTCTAGATCTTAGGAAATGCTCCTTTGCTCTGTATAGTTTGTCAAAAAAGGAAGAGCCTTCAAAGCTATCAGCAGTTTGCACATGGTCACTGACTCCAAGTTTTCTGTGCCACAAACAGAACCCTCATATCTTTACCTGAATTTCTTTCACTGTGATTCTCTTCTTTCACATCCTTCTCTGTGAGGATGCCATGTTGTTTACTTCTGGAGAGGAGAACTACCTTCCGCAGTGGAGCCTAACCTTTACAGGGCCTTCCTAGGTGAGGCTTTTAAAAGTAACTAATTTGTTTAATTTTTCTACAGGTGATGTCACATCTAGGTTGCTCTGAATGGATCTGGCTCTAAATATAAATCTGAGAGAAAGCCAATAAAAAGCATGAGCCCTGAATGTCTGTTCTAAATAATCAGATATATTCTTCTCTTCTGTTTACAGGAGCAGAATTAGAACAATTTGATTCTAAATGCATTTAAGAATTTTAAAAAAGAAACAAAGTAATGTAAGTAATTCTTAAATTTTAAAATAATTTTAACACTTCATTTAGTTTTGTACATAGCTAAGAGTGGACAGCTCCTTATGTAGCAGAGGTCTTATATATTCAGACGTACAAAGTAGGCCCAGCACCTACCCCTGGGAGTGGAGAAGGGAGAACAGTTTTGCATAAGAAGGTAGTGGGAGCATGAGTGTTGCAAGACACTGTTTGATGGAGAGATAGGAGAAGCGGGGAGGTGATCTGGTAACACCGAGAGGAAACCAGGAACAGAGGACAAAAAGAAGCCAGGGAGAAATGCTGGGTGAAGATCCGGGAAGAATGTTCCAGAATGACAGTACCAGCTTTCCATTGTAAGTTCTCTCTCTCTGCACTTTCCAAACTTTTGCAAATAGTTCACTATCACAATAGCCACATAGTGACAGAGTTGTGGGAGAATGAAGAAAAGGCACATGTCCAGTCTTACTGGGAGCTGCACAGAATCGCCAGTGCATTCCATGGCCACAGGCTGCAAACTGTGCTCCCTGCCTCTCTTTCCCTCCCTAGTTGCTCCAGCTCCTGACCTTCCCTCAGCCTCTCAAACACAAGGAGGTTTCCCGACTCAGGGCTGTTACCATTTCCTGGGCCCTTTTGTCACCCAGGTCTTCTCTCCTATGTCACCTTTCCCAACAGCCTCCTTGAGCCACCCAGTATGAAAGAATCCACACCATGTCATGCCCCCATGTCACCGTCTTCTGTCATTGTCACCACCTGTCATTACCTGGAATTTCTTTGTGTATGTGCTGTTTTCTATATTGCTTACCTCTGTGTCAGCAGAGCTGCATTTCATGCTCATACATACTTGCCAAATGAATAAATTCAAAAATAAACAGGACAGTGAAAAGCCGAAGGTAGAATAAGAGCATATTGGGATTGCAGGCAGACAATAGCAAGCAATAATCTAACATGGCTTAATCTGCCAAGACTCTCCAAATGTTGTGCATGGGATGCAGATGGTATGGAATCTGTTTGCATTTTAAAGGGAAGACTGACCTCAGACGCATAGAGGACTTGGGAGCATAGAATAGCTGTCTTGTTTTTTCCTGGACCAGGAGCCTTTTTATCTATTTGAGTCTTATGCAATCTTAGCCAATTCTTAATAAAGAACGGCTGTTTGTTTTTATGTTTTGTGTATGTATAGTTTTCCATAGTCACATTTATTTAGCAACACTTAAGTAGCACATCTTTTACATACCAGGCACTGTTTAGAGAACTTAATAAATATTATCTTATGTATTCTTAATCATAACTCTATCAGGTAATGACTATTATTATCCACTCTTTACAGATAAGGAAACAGATTTAAGTCATATCTCAGCCAAGAACACAGAACTAGTAAGTGGCAGATCCAGGACCATGCCAGAAAGTGTGATTTCAGGATACAAGCTCTTAAGCATTACATTAGGCCGCCTCCCTTATGGAATCATCCAGTGTTCAATCTCAAAATACTTACTGGTGTTAAAACGTATCCTTCCTTCCAATGCATCCTCTTTCTCTTCACAGCCGCCTCCTTTATGGAATCATCCAGCATCCAATCTCAAAATACATATTGGTGTTAAAATGCATCCTTCCTTCCAATGCGTCCTCTTTCTCTTCATGGCAAAATGCTGCATATGAACAAAACTCACACTCTCGAATGTTCCATTCTGAAAGGGGAGAGTATTTCAGGCAAGAGGGTGATACTAATAATAAATGGTGAACTTGGTGTCATTTCAGGTTTATGTTTGCCAGATAAAAGCTATATATCACTTCTTGTTTTAATATATGATGGCAATGTATTGAGTAAGTGTAATATAAGTGAGCCGGAGAAGTGATCCTCAGAGCTTTCAGCAACACAATGTCTGGAGAAACTAATACCAAGGAAATCCCCCAAGGATGTCCCTAAAAGTAACACCTTTAAAGTCTGTAAAGCTAATACATTTATTAAGTTAATGACAGAGCTTTATTTAACGTTACCAAACTCTTTGAAAAGACTATCAAGTCTCTGATCAAACAGTATTTTATCCTGCCATTAAGCTGTTATAATTACTCAGTGTTTAGCCAGATGGCAAATAATTCCCAAAGTCAGACCAGGTGTTCAAGAAGCAGAGATAATCACAAAGCTGATGACCGTGGTGAAACTAATTTAAAATGCTGTAACAGTGGCACAGTGGTGCTTCACATGAAAACTGACCAAAACTATTTTAAAAAAGAGAAAGAAAAATGGTAAGAAAAAAGTTGTTATTTCATGAATAGGAGGCTCACTAAATGTAGGTGTGAGAAAGCAGTGTTTAATTCTACTGTTTCTAATGCCAAGTTTTATGTCAGTCAACAAACGTTTTGACAGGTGTAAGATCTATTGGAGGCTTAAAAGGTGCACCGGCAATAAACACTGAGAAGGACTCAAAATTAGTACCCGTGGCAGACGGCGTCAACTCAAATAAATATCAAACTTGGACATAATCTAACTTTTCTCACATTCCTGCTTCATGCATAGAAGGCTAGATTTCACAGTCACAGCTAAAAGTCAGGGAGTTCTTAATTCATTTTCAAATGAAGTGTGTCCATTAGGCAGTCATCCCATCTTCCTATGCTCACCCCACGCAGATGACCTAAGCAACATTTAGGTTCAACCAAAAGAAAGCTAGATTTTTGAAACCTTGTATGTATTGATATAGTCCCAGGAAACAGCTTTTGAGGCTCTCTTAGGTGAAACTATTGGCATGTTATGAAGCACTTCCCATTTTTGATAAGAGATTATTTAGACGAGGCAAAGTTAGGATTGAAGTTAGCCTACCTAGGCCCTAATGCATCTCTAATACTGACTGAGGAGGTCACGAGTGGGCCAGCTTTGTGGTTGTGTGACCCGTACTTAAGATCTACATTAGAAGGACCCCGGGCTTTGTCTAAGTCTCTGTTATTGCCAAGTTGAAATTCTTAATGTTTTGAAGACAGAACCTCATTTTTCATTTTTCACTGAGCCCTGCAAATTATGTAGAAGGTCCTGACTGGGTGAGCTACTTAATCTCTCTGAGCATTAGTACTAATTCACAAATAATATTTGAAGAAAAATATGGTAGACAAGCACCTAGCATATAGTGAGCACTCAGTAAAGGCTATAATTGTTGATGTTTTCTCACTGTTATTGTTATTGGTGTCATTGTTATTGTTAGTATTATGACTTTTTAAGGCAGTTCACTTGCCTCTCAGCAGCAGTTGACAGAGTTGTTCATGCTCTCCTCCTTGTAGACTTTGTCCACTTGCCTTTCAGGACATTTTATCCTCCTGACTGTCTCCTGCATCTCTGAACTCTTGCTTTCAATGTTCTTTTCTGGTTTGCATCTCTCCAACCTCTAAGTATTGCAGGGCTTCAAACTCATCCTTGCATGTTTGCTATTTTTATTTTAACCCATCCTACATGGTTTTATCCAGGCTCATGTGTTAAATGTCACATATATTGATGTCATAGCCAAATTGTCCCACCCTCAAGTAACCGCATGTTAAAGTCCTAACTCCTAGTCCCTCAGAATGTAATTATACTTAGAGATAGAGTTTTTAAAGAGGTTATTACATTAAAATGAGGTCATGAGGGTACCATGAGGTATCTCATAAGGCACAGAGAGACCATGTGAAGACACAAGGAGAAGATAGCTCTCCACAAGCCAAGAGACGTCTCAGAAGAAATCCATCCTGCTGCCACCCTGATCTCTAACTTGTGACCTGCAGAACCGTGAGAAAATAAATTTCTGTTACTTAAGCCACCCAGTTTCTGGTACTTTGTTTTGGTAAGCTAATAGAGCACAGAGCTCTCAAATATTTATTCTCAACTCAGACATCGGCCCCAAACGCTAGGTGTATATTACTGTCCACTTGACACCTGCACTTGGATGTCTGTTAGGCACCTTAAACTTAACATAAGGTCCTAAGATTTGCCATCCTAAACCTTCATTCTTTGCTCTCTCAGTTAATGCTACTTGCAGGCTTTCATCTGATCAAACCAAAAACCTTGGAATCATCCTGACCCTTCCCATTTGCTCAGGCTCTGCATTGGATTGGTCAGTAAGTCCCACAGTCTCTGACTTCATACTGTATCGAGAGCCTGACCTTTCAGCACCACATCCTCACTCTCACTGTGGTATTGCTATCCTCAACCACCTCTCACCTGGATTATTCCCTATGACCTTTCATTCTATTCCCAACACAACAGCCACAGTGATCATGGAAAAAATTGCAAGTCCAATCATGTAACTCCTATTTTCAGATTTCTTCAATGGCTTTCCACCTCATTTAGAGCAAAAACCAAAATCCTGACTATGGGTTGAAGTCTACCACCCCACTCCCACCATCTTTCTGATCTCGACCAGGCATCATCTTTGCTCAACGTGCTCCAGTCACTCTACACCAGGCTGTTATTCCAATGCTCCAAGCACACTCGCATTCAAGGACTTTGCATGCCATTTTCCCTTTAGTAGTCTCATAACTTTATTTTAACCACCACTTCCAAACATTTTCTGTGCTCCTTTCCTATTGTTTTCCTCCTTATCACTTACCACTTTCCAACATTTTACTTATTATGATGCTCATTATCCTTTTTCCTCCACCAAGTCTAAAGTCCTTCAAAACAGGCATTTTTCTTTTGTTTTGTTTACATTCATAGCACCCAGTACAGGATCTTGCACACAGCAAGTTTTAAAAAAATACTTGCTGAGTGAAACCGAACTGTGAATGAAAATGGAAAAGTTACTTCTTTTACTTTCTATACACTTATACCAAATTGGAAGTATACTCAAGTGTGGATATTGACACCATGCTACATGATACCGGCCATAACACACTATCTGTCTCCAAGGCAGGGAAAGTTTATTTTTAATGAAACTCCATTGGCTTTTAAAATATGTCCTTTATTTTCTAGATAAAATTTCAGAAAACTATGTGTAATGGGAGTTATTCTGACCTTGGAAGGTCTGTATCTTTTATTTATAATGCACAGAGACTTAGTATATCTCAGCATATCTATGTCTATGTACCAAACTATTTCAAAATTCAATTGCTAGCATCTAAGTCGCAACAGAGGAGAAGTTGTTCTGCCACAGTGTAAGTCACCTTTTTTTTCTAGCCTTCAAAAGTAATTTAAAATGCTTGGATTTCCCCCCAGGAGGTTTCTCCCTGGTAGGGTCAGGCTTTTTCTCATGGTATCTACCTTCCAAGAGGTCAAAAGAGGAGGCTGTAGCTTCTTGAGTCTGAGCTTGGAAGGCCTGCAACATGTCTCTCCTGCATTCCACTGAGCCAAGCAAATCGCAAGGTCAGCTCAGATCCAAGGGGTAGAGAAACAGACTTCACTTCTAGATTGGAAGAATGGCAATCTCACAAAAGGTAATAGGAACTTCATCTTCGCATGATGATGGGAAGAACGGAAACATTACATCGTAGGGATCAGAGGAACTTTGTGTCATATTTTGCAATCTACTATTATCTGCCATTTGTCCTAAATTATTCATGTTACTTCTCTTGGCAAACTGTTCCTGTCATCTCATCTCACAGACCCCATAAGCCCAATCGCGCTAGTTTAGCTGGACTAGTTCTCATAGACTCAAATCTTTCTATGTCAATGTTTCACAGTGCATGGTCTCCAATCAAGCAGCATCACCTGAGAACTTTCTAGAAATGCAACTTTTACACCCCATTAAGAAAACTACCAAATCAGAACCTCTCAGGAGAGGGAAAGGATCTTCCGTTTTAATCAGCCTTTCAGATAATTGTTATGGATGCTAAGGTTTGCAAGCCTCTGTTGTGTATTTTACCAAAGAGTCTGAGCTCTTGACTTGATCCTCAGTCAAAAGCCACTTCTTCAGATGTGAATCATTTGCAGAATAGAGAAACTAGGGCTGAAAAATAATTTAATTTTCCCATTCAGCCAGTCTTAAAGATGCTAGGTTTTCTCTAAATTTTGTTTGTAAGCTGAAAAGTTTCTTCTTTACTGTCTCTCATGCAGTAACATATCATGAAGCTAGAAGAATTGAATTGACCTTTCCAATATTCTGCCTAGAAATCTCCTTAACTAGGTCCACATATTTTATTGGAGACCTTTTCGGTCATCCAAGTTATCTCAGAGCACAGTCGTTTCACAACTAAATAGCAGTGGTTGCCCTGTTTTAGCCTTCAATAACAATTTACTCAGAATTTCTTTCAGTTTACACTAACATTTTGCCATTTTGTTTTATATTTTTATTGGTTAACAATTTCCCCACTTCTTCTCCAGTTTTGGCTACCACTCATTCCCAAAGCAAAGGTCATATGTTTTCAATTTTTTATTCATTAACTTTCAACTTCTAGGCACTAAATTTTGTAATCATTATTTTTTGCTATGTATCAACCACCCCAGAACTTAGGATGCTTAAAACGACAACCATTTGTTTCCTCCAAAACTCTCAGATGGGCAGTTTGGGCACAGCTGAGCCATGGCTGGGGTTCTCTTTCATGCACATGGAGTCAGTTGGCAGTCTACTGAGGGTTAGTTCTTAGAAGAGAGCCTCACTCACATGTCTGACAGCTGGCTAGACTGTGAACAGAAGTGCCTCTGTCCTCTTTTCCATGGCCTCTACAGCAGACTAGGCTTTCTCACATGGCGGCTGGGTTCCAAGAGAGCAAAATGGAAACTTCAATCCTTCCAACGTCATTTTTTTGGCATTCTTTTAGCAAGTTAAATCACAAACCTGGCCTGGGTTCCAGGGAGAAGAAAAAGAAACCCTCCTTTGCTTGGAGGTGCAAGAATGTGTCATCATAATACAAAGTCTGGGAAAATATCTGTCCATATTTTATAGTATACCAGATTATGCTTGGGAATATTTGCAATCTAAGCTCAAATCAAGGTTGAGTTAATGGCCCCCAGCTTCATATAACCTAGAACCTTTACCAAAATAAGATATTGTATAAGTCTCCGAACCAAGAGACTTATAAATAGATTTTGTCAAAGGCATCATATGAAATGAATAATTATAAGTCAGTGTGTTATGCACCAAAGGTGGCAAGAGCTGAACAATAATGAGAGCCACCAATGCTATGGGTCAAATTCGTCCCCTCTGAAACTCATGTTGAAAAGTGATTCCCAATGTGGCAGTGTTGGGAAGTGAGGCCTTGTGGGAGGTGTTTGGGTCATTAGAGTGGATCCTTCAAGAATAGATTAGTGCCCTTCCAGGGGAGTCAGTAAGTTTTCCCTCTCATGGGGCTGGATTAGTTATTGCAAGGGTAGGTTGTTCCTTCTCATGTTTGGTCTTTTAGCACACACCCCCTTCCTTCCTTCCTTCCTTCCTTCCTTCCTTCTTTCCTTCCTTCCTTCCTTCCCTCCTTCCTTCTTTCCCTCCTTCCTTCCCCTTTCTTCCATGAGTTGAAACAGTATGAAGCCCTCAGCAGATGCAGCTGCCCAATTTGGACTTTTCAACCACCAGAAACACAAGCCAAATAAACCTTTTGTCTTCATAAATTACCCAGCCTCAGATATTCTGTCGTAGCTACACAAAATATACTAAGACAAACTGTAACTTCTGAAATGTCAACTCCCAGAACTTCTTAGGGCTTGTTGATCACTTGATTGAAAATCTAAATTTGAATGCTAAATGAGAGAAAGTTAAAAGATGCTCAGTTGATATAAGGAGAAATATGATTACATCAGAATATGCACCTAATGTGATTAAAATTGCAAATAATATGGAAAGAAAAATACACACATGGGATCCCTGGAAATGATATTTTAAGATACTTATCATCTAAATCAGAGTGGAACCACCTGGGGTTTGGTAGAAGCCCATATATTGGATAAAGTGAGGCACACTCTAGGGACAGCATAACATGCAACTAATTATTCACAGTTATTCATAAAATAATTTCTTCACAAATTATTATAAATTGTGAAGAAGAATGAACACCACAGGAGAAAAAGAAGGAGGCAAAAGAGAAGAAAGGGAGATGGGAGGAAAAGAGGAAAGGAGAAGAAGAAGGAATCTTTGGCATAACTTATATTCCGTTGATCCTAGAACAAAACAAGACCAATTCACCTCAGAGACAAATTCCAGATTCCATCTTGGGCACTATGCTTGTATGTGGTGGGTCCAGTAGTTTGAGAAATACAATTGATACCCACAGGGGTTTGGGCATATTGAAGTACAGCCTAGAGCCTCTCTTGATGTGACTTACCTACCTCAAACACTGACAGACAGCAAATGGAAAAAACTCCACACTTCCTTGTTCTTGCTATAATATAGCTGGGATTATGTTCCATATGTATTTGCTTATTTTTATCGTCAATTTTCTCTTTCAGGACAGGGACATTTTCTCTTTGTTTCAGTCCTGAGGCCCGAGTCTAGGTCATGCAGACACAGAGCAGACACTATTTTTAAATGAGGGATTAAATAAATGAAATGAGTGTGCAAGCACACGGCAATCTGGTGAGTTTGAATATTTCCTTAATTGTTAAATTCAAGAAATTATAATTCATCCGACTAAGTTAAATTCATAGCTATTCTTTCATGTGAATCCCAGAATAATTTCTGCTTTATTATGAGACTGAGAGTTTAAAAAGTCCTCTTAACTAGATTTCTAAATTCACAAAATATATTAATCTTAGAGATATTTATCTCTAGGATTTGGGAATAAGATATCAGAATTCCCTGGAATACTCAGGAACTCCTAAAATCATTTTACACTGTATTTTTCATAATGCTATTTCCATCTTTTACAGTAACAATTGTTTACAATAGTAATAAGCAGCAAATATTTTAAAACTAAAATTTTAGTGGTTTTCTATTATAAAGACATAATAAAAATAAATGGTTTATCATTATTCTGAACTGTTATGACAAGATTATTTATTTCAATAACACATAAAAATAACTTCAGTCTTACAAGGACATTTGAAAATAGAAAACATTAAAAGAAAATCTATTAACACAAAACAAATATCAATAAAAATCATTTA
>NW_016815039.1:107867-112492 GCF_001698545.2 Rhinopithecus bieti
CCTCGGCCTCCCAAAGTGCTGGGATTACAGGCTTGAGCCACCGCGCCCGGCCGAGGGACTCTTAAAAGAATAAATTTCCCAAGACATACTGGGAATAAATTTCCACCTAGAAACATGACACTCACCTCACCATATGTGACTCCATAAAAACCTTGGTATTGTACTTTGAAACAATTACCTGGATGGGGGAGTTCTTTCTATGTAATGAATATTTGTAAAAGGTCATTTTGAAATAAAGTGAAGATGTATGTTCTTTTGAATGAAATTAAATATCTGTGTCATGTATGATATTTTATTTTCTCTCCAAGCTGCACTTTGGTTTGTAAAGAGATGAGTCAATTTTATGCCTCAATCTTAAATTACTCAGATGTTTGCAAAGATTCAAACATTTCCATATTTTATGTTCACATTTCGTAAGCTCTTACATTGTGAAAATAAGTATTTGCTAGCTATTAAAATATAGGTAAAATAGGTAAACATATCTCCAGTGTCAAGCATTGGTAAATGCAAGGGCTGAATAATAACAAATTTATCTTATTAATACTTTAACAAAAGATTCTCATTCCATTTAATACAAAAGATAGAACATGATTTTTATAGCTGCTCAAAGAGAGAATATTGTACTTTTATTTCTGGCTTAAAATAAGCCTTTGCTATTCCTTTTCTGTTTGTTTTCTTTTACTCCCTTTTGTTAGTGAGTATCTTAACAAAATATCTTTAGGAATTCTTAGAGTTTGTGTCATTAGGAATTCTCCCAAATCCGATCATTGCTTTGTTGTTGTTTTTTTTTTTTTCTGTTGTTGTTGTTTGTGTTTTTTGTTTTGTTTTGTTTTCTACTTTATACAACATGGCACTTGGAACAATGCAGATACCTGCTTACCCAGAAGCTTGTTCTGACAACCTTCTTATTTGAAGTCCCAGGAAATATAGATAATTCTTCTGATTCTGATTGCCAAAGAATAGCCAAAGCCAGCAGCAGTGTCTCTTTTATGACATCATGTTCTTAGAGAAAGCATGAAGGAGAGACCCTGCCAGATAAACCAAGGTCAAAGGTGAAATTATCATTAGAACTCTGTTCAAGAAAAGCCTCTGTGAGGCTTGGTGCAAGTGATTATTAAATCTTCCTGTATCCATGGATGTTGGAAATGGTGGAGGATGGGAGTGGAGGATTCTTATAGATTCAGAATAGATTCAGCGTAGCAGGCTCTACCAAGAAGCACAAGTTTTACAATACTTTAGATTCTTCTGAATATCCATTATTGCTGAACTCCACAAAGCTACCTCCAGCCCCAATGACCCGTATTTGTTCTGCAGTTGTCTGTGTTGGACTCTGAGCCACCCAGACTCTTTCTGCACTTCGGACTGAGGATGCAGACTTGCCATTATAGTGCCTGGAGCTGGTTACAGGTCTACGCCAGGAAGAGAAGGGCCAAGCCCTGCCTTCCACACCCAGTCTATTCTGACAGCCTAATATTTCATCCTGTATGCTTTACCTGGGCCAACCTCTGAAGAAGCCATTGGGTTGCAAAGGAGATTTCAGACAGCAGGAGCTACTCATCAAGGAATCTGAAGGCTCTATAACCACCTGTTGCCAACTCCCACCCCAACTCCAACTCTAAGATAGAGAGGTTAGATTAGGCAAAATCTAATCCACATCACACAACTCTGTGTGATGCAATTAATCAGTGATTCTATGATCTCCCTATTAACAAATTTATGCAAATAGGATTCAAAGTAAAAGACTCACCAAAACAATCAGAAATGTAGCTTATGAAAACAGCATAGGACAAGTACTTTTATATGGAGTCTAGGTGCTTTTTAAAAACAAGTTCGTTAACAAATTTTCATTTTACATTTTCTCCAAACTGTTGTTCAAAGACTAAAAGCTCAATATTGGCACCACCATTTTCTGGAAGTTAGGAAGGTGCTAGCCACTGGTCATGGCCTATATTCTTCTATAACTTTATGTAAATTTGGAATTTACCCTGAATTCCCTGCCATCTCATTCCCTGCTTTGGGCCTAGAAAATATAGGTTACCAAAAAGCCTATGGTCTATCCCTCATGACTGTTGGGAAGGCAATGTCAATATTTCCATTGCATATGCTATTCATATCCAATAGCATCTGTTTCACTTTGGATGCTAGGTTGTAGTTATGAGGAGTTTAAAATAATAATAAAAGCCTTAACCTGTCCCAAGGGCTTACAAATGTAAGGGCATTTAGCTGAAAGGAGCACACAAGATTTGGAACTTGAAAACCAGCTTATTTTGTTTCTCTCCTCGATGGTAAAATGACATGTGTCATTTGTGAAAATATGTTTTTATCATCTGCCATGTTTTGTGTTCTGTTTAGTTGGTGCTTGAACAGTCAGAATCACATTTTTCCCTTGTGGGGAGAAAGGGTATAAAAACTGAAGTGATGAGTTTTAAATAAATAGTAGTTTGGGAATTTAAGCATGACACTGGCCCACATTTACAAAAGTACATTCTCTGCGTAAGTCAGTAAATGGGATGAATAATTTTAAAGGCATCATGAAAAGCCAATATGCAAATAATCTGAGCAATTATAATGGCATCTGTGACTGGGCCAGTGGAAGAAAGTAGACAGACACATTTCACTTTATTATGCATCAGTATAAAGAACTATCTTCACCAGCACCAATATAAAACACACAGAGAGGCATGCACAAACAGGTGAGTCAGTGGTAGTCTTCATATGGAGTCTTGCCTCTTCCCTTTCTTTCAACAATTTCATTCCTTTGTTTGTGGCTTATTTTCAGGTGACCCAGAGAAGGGAGGATCTTCAAACAGCATGTCAAATCTCATAATACTAATGGATACATTGAAATAGACAGGAAATTTGTTGCAGAGTTTGAACTAAAATCAGATTTTTTTAAAGGCTAATGTAACTATGCTTTAATCTAACCTTGCTTAAAATCTTTCAGAGGTTCCTTGTTAATCTGATAAAATCCCAAATTCAAAGCCCACCTCTCCAGCCTCATTTTGTTAAGCACTTCTCTGCCTTCTCTATTCTCTAACCACACAGAATGTTTTCTATGCTTCAGATGTGCTCTCGCATTATCAACAACTTTTCACATTTGTGTTCTTGGCCTAGAAAGCTGTCTTTTATTTTTGATTGGGTGATACTCATCTCATGAGTCTCTGTTTAAACATTATTTCCTTAACAATGTCTTTGCTAACCCTGGAGTGAGTGACATTCCCTTGCAATATGCTCTTCTTTGTTAAGACTCATCACATTTGTCACTAGTTATCATTATTTTTCCCATGTGCATCCTCCCTGCTGGACCATAAGCAACTGGAAGGCTGGAATGATGTTTGTAGTATTATAATTATGTCTTCCACTTTATAGGCAGTGCCTCAGATCTATTATATATCAAATTAAAACTGAATAATTGATTGTTAATTGCTTGGTCATGGTATCTTGCTTTCAATGATTATTTCTGTATTGTATCATACTTCCCCAATATAAAACACATTTTACAAATATATTGCTCTATAAATGTTTACCGTGTGTTGTGACTAAAGATGATTTGAGATGGTCCTTTCAGTAATTAAATTACTGCATCTTCCAAGTAATACATGGTGGAGGAAGCTACCTATTTGAAAGGGAAGCATTACTGCAGGGCCAGGCAGTTATTTTAAGAGTTTCTTCCTTTACAGTCGTCATTTTGTGGTAGGGATGAGGGCAAATACTGACGATGTCGTATTGTCGTATCCCTCCTACTCAGTTCCAAATTAAATTCTACACATCAGAAAAATTTGTCTGGCAATATTTTAATATCACTATTTAGAAAACCAATGTTGAGTCTCCTAAGTTCATCAGCTCTCAGTTAAAGCTAGCTTCTCATTTGTTTCTCTTGTTTTTTGTAGTTTTTTTCTTCTCAGATTAGCTGCCTACATTCTTTCTGATGATGAATCTACCTGCTTCTTACTATATATTACTTGAGTAGCTAAGCTCAGAAGAAAGCAAATTCTAACGTATTCTTCTTGTACAACCAACCCACCTCATACCCTTTTCCCAACAACATTACTTATGACTGCTAAGCTATGGGCGTGTCTGGATATCTAATTGAAGTGCAAAAGGTACCAATGTCTAGAAAAAGATAGATCATGTCTAATCTCATTAGCTTTTTTTTTTTTTCTTTTCTTTTTGAGACAGAGTCTCGCTCTGTCGCCCAGGCTGGAGTGCAGTGGCCAGATCTCAGCTCACTGCAAGCTCTGCCTCCTGGGTTTACGCCATTCTCCTGCCTCAGCCTCCCGAGTAGCTGGGATTACAGGCACGCACCACCACGCCCAGCTAATTTTGTATTTTTAGTAGAGACGTTGTATTTTAGCAGAGATGTTGGTCAGGCTGCTCTTGAGCTCCTGACCTCAGGTGATCTGCCGGCCTCCGCCTCCCAAAGTGCTGGGATTACAGGCGTGAGCCACCACACCCGGCCTAAATTTTTATGTACACAATACCTTATTGTTGATTATGACCACTGTTTGTTGTGCGGCAGATCTCTGGAACTTACTCATATTGTGTACCTGTAACTTTATACCCCTGACATCTTCTGGTAACCATCATTCTACTATTTACTTCTATACCATTGATTATTTTAAGTG
>NW_016815039.1:112627-142092 GCF_001698545.2 Rhinopithecus bieti
CCTCCCAAATAGCTGGGACTACAGGCGCCCGCCACCTCGCCCGGCTAGTTTTTTGTATTTTTTTTTAGTAGAGACGGGGTTTTACCATGTTAGCCAGGATGGTCTCGATCTCCTGACCTCGTGATCCTCCCGTCTCGGCCTCCCAAAGTGCTGGGATTACAGGCTTGAGCCACCGCGCCCGGCCCTCATTAGCATTTTTTCTGGCCTTTAAAAATTTAAGCCTCCTATTCAAATGATATGATGTTCTGACAAGTTCAAATTGTTTATCTCTTACACCAGCTGGGGAAAAAAATGAATTCTCAAGTACCTTATATTTTCAAAAAATCTCAAATAGTTGACATCGTCCAAAAAGTTTGGTTGATCTATTTACGGTCATTGTACATACAAAATGGTCTGACTGAGGCACATGGGATGACTCCAGTAGAAATAAAAGGTAATGAAGGGAGTGACTGGGGATGTGATGAGTGACTTGAAAATTTTAAATGTGAGACTTCATCATTGCTGTTATCATCACTGTCACGACTCAAAGCGGCTGCAGCCAGCCCCACGCTAGGTATCGTGTATACAATCAGTTGTGCCTTACATTGTCAAAAGTGCCTAAAATTCCATATGGTCAAGTGACATTTTTAAGTTTTTAAAACATTACAAAATATTATACATATTTTCTGAGTTATCATGTGTATATACACTTACACACACATATATACGTTGTTTACAAGTGATTATGCCTGATTTTTCTGGGGACTGAGCTAAGTTTGGCTTAATTTTTATTTATTTGTATGTATCATGTCCTAGGTTTTGTTTTTTTTTTTTGAGATGAGGTCTTGCTGATTAGCATTATCATATATGGTATCATATACACTTACACACACATATATACATTGTTTACAAGTGATTATGCCTGATATTTCTGGGGACTGAGCTAAGTTTGGCTTAATTTTTATTTATTTGTATGTATCATGTCCTAGGTTTTGTTTTTTTTTTTTTGAGATGAGGTCTTGCTGATTAGCATTATCATATATGGTATCATATACAGTATCATATATGGTATCATATATGTTCAGTTAAAACTGAACAGAAAGAAATAAAGAAAAAATACAGTTCCATCAGTAAGAGTGATGATGTGGCATGAGGTAAAAATCAAGTGGGAGGACAAACATATCTGGAACCAGCTAAAAGCTGGCCCTCACTTTCATATTGCACCAGGGAGCCAATCTTTAAGCTGTATTGTTCAGGTGTGAAAAGAAAGACCATTAGGTTCTAAAGGACCAACTTCTTTTTAAAAGTAGGTTCAGATTCTAGCTCAGCCCAGTCAAGGAAGACTCAGTAGGCCTAATTCTTATTCTATCCCTTTGTACTCCCATTTACCGCGCTGATGTACAAAATGCTCATTCACTTTGAAAGATCTGAGCTGCCCTAGGAAATGGCGCAGGGAATCTAGATACCGGGTCACATGGCCTTTACTAACTAATCTTGGAGAATTCTGATGATATTAAGCAAGTAAAGTTTCCAGAGGATCAAAACCTCTTTCATTAAAATCATAAAAAGCAAAACCCACAATGATGGGGCATCGGGAAATCACCCTCTTGAATTGTCAGAAATAGATAAATAGCAGTTAACTAATCTCTAGTTTTTTGAACTGGATCCCTGTGCCTTTCTCTCATTAGTTAACCTCGTGCAACTATACCAGGCCGATGGCCTCAGAATTCATGTTAAAAGAGATCATTTATTGGTACCAATGTCGTAGCTGACTGTAGCTTAGCTAAGCCGGATGTAATTGTCAGACTCACACTGACTTAACCAGGGGTCCTGTCCTCTGTCCACGTGATTTAGAAAAGAGTGGAAGGACAAATGTCCTATATTGTGATCTAAGGAGGCAAAAGTCTTCATCATTGTTTCCTGACAAAAATTACCGAAAGTCAATGTTCTTATTTAAAAATCAAACAAACAAACAGAAAAACAAGGTCTTGCTCTATCACCCAGGCTGGAGTGCAGTGGTGCAATCACAGTTCACTGCAGCCTTGAACTCTCTGGCTTAAGTGATCCTCCTGCCTCAGTCTACCAAGAAGCTAGGACTACAGATGAGCCTTTTTTCATGTAGTGATGGGGTCTTGCTATGTTGCTTATGATGGTAACGAACTCCTGGACTTAAGCAATCCTCTTGCCTGGGCTGAAAGTCAATTTTTGATGTAGTAGTTCTAGAAATTTCCCTGGTTTATTTTGTCATTTTTGTCATAAAGGCTAAAGGAAAAAAAACTTGTGTTCAAAATGGCTTTAACCATTTTTTCTGCCCAAATTAATTGAAAATTACATCTTTCTTCTACTGCTTTGAGAGTGAAGACCTGGGACTAAGTGGGAGAGAAAAAAAATGCTTTTATGCTGCATTTGTTTTCTGAATTAATATATATTTTGGGGTATTACAGAGACATAATGAATCATCACAACTGTAAGGATTTTATAATAAGAATGAAGGAGTACCTTGATTTCTATACAAATTAAAGGAGGAAATTGTTCTAATATAATAAATCATTATCCAAAAAGAATTTTTACTATTCTTTTCAGAGATTTATGACCAAAAGACCATGAATGTCATGACAGACTACTATCAAATGCATGAATAAAGTGAAATCATAACTTGTAAAAACTATCATGATCATTTTGGTTGTGAATGACTGAAAACCCTGCCTCAACTAGCTTAAGTATAAAGGGTATGTTTTAGCCCAGGTAACTGTAAGGTTCGGAGCAGTACAACCTTTGGGCAAGTCTCATGCTCTGCTTTCTCTGTGGGTTGGCTCCACAGTCTCACGGTTTCTCCTTCTGTAGTTGCGGGTTCTGAAACAGCAGTTCTAGAACTAACATCCTCCTAAGTTCATGTCTGATGGCAAAAAAGTGTGTTCTTCAAAAATCTGTAACTCTTTGGCAGTGATCGTTTCATTACCTCTCTCAGGCTTAATCTTTATGGCTAGGGAAATGTAATGTCCTAAGTCACATGCTCCACCCTTAGATTCTTGGCTAAGACACTTCACTAAAGCCACACAGTCTGAGAATGGCGAGCAGGATAGCTCTCCACAGGAAAATAAAGGCATGGTTACCAGAAAGTGAGCAAATGAATTCTTGGTGGTATGAAAAAGAAACAGATGCTCATACATTACTTTTTTCCTTCTATGAACGATTTAGAATGCAAATCAGAAAGAAACATAATAGTTTTTACTCCCCAATTCCCAGAGGTATATTCCATTAATATTTTAATTTTTTTTTTTTTTTTTTACAGATACCTGTATTTTCTCCACATGATCTAATTTGCTTTGTTTAAGCAATGGACTTGTTTTGTTTTCCACACAGTTATCAAAATCCACATATTCTTGGATAATTTAATTTTTCTTTATTTAACACTGTTCTGTGAAGACTTTTAGGAGTATCAACGTAGTCCCCATGCTAATTCCTCCTAAAGCAAAATTCAGATCAGGGAGGCTGATACTTAAGCTTATTCTGCTCTTAGGGGAAAGTGTACTTGGGTGAAGAGGATGCAGAAATGTCTGTCTGACAATCATATATACTTAACACAATTGGGAGGATACTCTTGATATGGAATCCCCCTTAGGCAACATTATCTTGTGATCATTCTTTGTATCTGTCTCTGGATGATATTTGATAACACAGATTTTAATGGCAGCTTGTATTCCTTTGTCTAGTGTTTCATAATTTGTTTGGCTAAATCTCTGCTATAACACCTTAAGTATTACAATTTCAACTACCATATATGCACAAAATAACGTCAATAAATGTTCTTGAATATAAATCTTGTTTTGTGTCTCTAATTATTTCCTTAGGATATATAATTCAAAACAGAATTACCAGGTAAGATGGTCTAAAACGTTTTAGGTGTTTTCATACATATTGCCAAAATGCCCTCTAGAAAGATGGTTCCATTTATATTTATAATCCCACCCTTGCTAACACTTAGTATTAGAATTGTTTTATTTTAAATTTAGAAATAATATATACACATGGTTAAGAAACTTAGAGTACCATTATCTGATTTAGAGTCCCATTATTTTGATAAATTCTGCTTTCAGTGCATCTGCTGATTAACACTGTAAATCTAGGTAACATGTTTTTAACTCCACTTCCTGATTTATCAAATTTCAATTTCAATTGTCTTTATTAATGTCTGTGCTATAAAATAAGTAAAGTAGCTGAATTAGTCACGGTTGAATTCTCCAGAGACACAGAACCAATAAGATGTATAGATAAGGGAGGGAGATAGATAGATGGATAGATGATTGATAGATAGATAGATAGATAGATAGATAGATAGATAGATAGATAGATAGACAGACAGACAGAGGAGAGGCAATGTATTAGAGAACTGGCTTACCTGATTGTCAGGCTGAGAAGTTGCACAACAGGCTGCAAGCTGGAGAATCAGGGAAGCTGGTAGTGTGGCTCAGGACAATTCTGAAGGCCTCAGAACCAGGGAAGCCAATAGTGTAACTCTCAGCCCAAGGTGGAAGGCCCAGGAAACTGGGAAGCCCACTGGAGCAAATTCCAGAGTCCAAAGGCCAGTTCTGATATTTAAGGGCAAGAAAAGAAGGGTATTCCAGGTATAGAAAAGACAGAGAGCAAATATGCCATTCTTCTATCTTTCTGTTCTACTCAGGCCTCACCTGATTGGATGTGAGGGTGGGTCTTCTTTACTTAGTCCACTGATTCACATGCCAATCACTTTTAGAAGCCCCCTCCCAGATACACCCAGAACTAATGCTTTACCAGCTGTCTGTATATTTCTTCATCAGTCAAGATGATACCTGAAATTAACCATCGTGGTAGTTTGACATACCTATATCATCTCCTTCCCTCGACTTTTCCTCATTTTTTAAAACGTTATTATATCATTATAATTTGATCTTCTAAAATGAAAAGTTTTTACCTTTTTTTTGAGTTTCATCAAATTTAGGCAGAATCCTTGATCTTTGAGTAAATTTGTTCACAATCACTTCTCCAACTCTTCCCCACCTTACGTTCTTTTTTTTCCTCTCTTTCCTCTGTCAACTACAGCATCGCTTCTCCCCTAGAGAGGGGTAGAATCTATTAGATGATTAGTGAACAGAATCTGTCAGATGAATATGGCAGACGCTGCAACCTGGATGTAGTGAAAAATCACAAGAACAAGGCATGAAAAGCATCATGTAACATTACTAAAATAATATTGAAAGTCTTATTTTACTGGTAGCAGGGTTTCTCCACCTCGATACTGTTGACACTTTGGACCATATAATTATTCGTTGTCAGGGACTGTGATATGCATGTAGGATATTTTGCAATGTCCCTAGCCCCTGCTCAGGGACCCTCCCAGCTGTGACAACTAAGCATGTCTCCAGGCACTGCCCAGTGTCCCTGTGCATATTGCCCCAGTGGAAAGCCGCTGTTCTATGGGTATTCCCCAGTAGAGCTTTGTCTGCACTGCTGTTTTAATTTCAGTGGGGAGAGTGGTCTAACCTGAAGGCACAATGGGAGCAGATGAGATCTGCAGGGCAAGTACAGATGATACAGTTACACAGTGGGTGATCTAGCTGGGATCTTCTTGTTGTGATGAGACTGTGAATTTTAATCTTAAGGGGCAAATTTGTGCTTTCCCTTTTGAGGCAGAACAGACTGCTTTTGTTTGTGTGTCTCTGTGTGTGTGTGTGTGTCTGTGTGTCTGTGTGTGTGTTTTTCCCCATGCCTGTTGTGGATACTTAAGTTCTCCATTTCTCTAAGGAGTATTCCAACCCAAAGCCCCAAGCAGCAGTTCTCACATATCTAAGTTCCCTTTCAGTTTATCTGCAATATTTACTTCTTAATGTTTTGTTCTTTCCTTATAGAGTCCACCCCACTTTCAGCATTTTGAAAAATTCAAGCACATTTCTTTAAAATTGCTTTCAGATTGCTATGAAGTTAGAGCTCACTGGTTAGGAGTTCAGATGGTGCTGCATTTTTGCTTTTCATTTTTGACTCTGAGCTTATCTTCCATGTGAATCATTTTCTGCAGTCTTGCTAGGATCTGGTGGTGAAGATATTTGAGTAGGGAAGTTTTCGCCTCTCACCGGGCACTATGAGTTGAATCGGTTTTAGTAATCCAGTATTTAAGGTTAATTTCTCAGCTCATGGTGTTCTCACCCTGTACAAAATTAAAGACTGAACCCTAAACTCATGCAGAACACAAATTTGAGTGTCTGGGTTTTGTTGCCGTTGGCACTCTTCCCAAACCTGTGGTCCAAGGCTGGCAGCATGCTACATGTGGCAACTCTGGACTGGTGAACACAGTTTGGTTTTAGTCCTCATTTCATGCACGTGACTCCTCTTTCCAGCTGCCTCTTACTCGGGGGTCTCAGTTACACTTAATTTGGAATCTGGGGAATACAGCCTTAACTCTTCTACAGAGTGAATGTGAAAACTCCACCCCCAGACATAGGTCAAATTCCAGTGCCTTTTTTAGGTAATGGGTAATTTCTGGCACCTGGGGCTTTTCCTTTCTTACCTTCCAGTTCAGCTATGCTTCTTATTTTGTTTGTATTTTGCTTATTACTTTTCACTGTCATAAATTACACAGCTTGTCTCTGTGTTTAGAATGGAGGTGGGAGGCCAGTGTTGCACAAGAGTCAAGTCTAGCATGTTGACTCGGAGACTCTGGCCAGCACCACTTTGCATGGTGGGGAAGGGTACCCTCAGCGCAGATTGAGACCAGGTGCACGAAGAGTGAGACAGGCAGAGCAGGGGTAGTGAGAGGGAAAGTGAGCTGATGTGAAGGTCTTCACATGGCAACAAAAAACTCATGCCTTTGTTTCTTTGTAGGACCAGAGGTCAATGGAAATTTTTAACTATTAGCAGTGCATGGCCAGAATTATGGAACTTCTTAAGTATTAGCAGTGCATGGCCAGAATTATTTTTGAAGATATTCTGGCAGTCTGTAAGATAATTGATGATATGGAGTGTAAAACATTTAGTGAGAAAAAACAAATTAGAAGGCAGATGGTAGGTTAAGCTGAGATCATATGACAAGGAAGATCATTAACGCAGTAGTAGTTATAATGGATAGGAGGCTAAATTTAGGAAAAGATCCTGAGGTAGACTTGCAGTATTTGGTCACTAATGAAGAACGAGGAAAAATAGAGCTTGGGAGAATACTGAAGGTGCCATTTGGCAGGTGTGTTAGTCCATGCAGACTGCTATCACAGAATATCATACAATGGGTAGCTTATAAACAACATGAATTTATTTCTCCAATTCTGGAGGCTGAGAGGTCCAGAATCAAGGCACAAACAGGTTATATATCTGGGGAGGGCCTTCCTCCTGGCCACAGGCAGCCATCTTCTCCCCATAGCCTCACAAGGCGGAGAAAGTAAGCAAACTATCTGGGTCTCTTTATAAGGCACTGATCCTACTCTGAAGGCTCTGACCCCATAATTTAATTACCTCCCAAACGCCCAACCTCCTAATACCATCAACTTGGAGATTAGGTTTCGCCATGTAAATTTGGTGGTACACAAACATTCGGTCCACAGAGAAGGTACCATACATGAAGTCATGAAAACTAGCAGGTCAGATTTGGGTGAGGTCGTACCATACCCAGAAATCTATGTCTAGTGGTCACATGAAAATGATGCTCAGATAAAGTAGTCAAAGCTGGAAACATACATTGAGGAAATGTGGGGCACACAGAAATAAAGTGAGACAGGTGGACCACATCTCTAGATTATTGTAAAGCAACAAGACATCTGAGCCAAGATAAAATATGTGAGGATCCCAACTGTTAAGGAGCAAGTGAGGAAGGAAGAACAAACAAACACAAATGACAAGTAACAGCTAGAAAGTACAGAAAGAGAATACAGGAGACATGGCAGCACTGAGGAGAAGCTGCATGTTCTAAAGAGAGAATCGATCATCAGCATACACTGCAGAAAGTGTAATAGGAAAGATATTGAAAGTAAGGAAAATAGGGTCAGCATTTGGATGTACTGAACCATTTTATTTCTTAAGCGGAGGAGTATTGAAGAACATATGATAAAATATTAACACAAGTTATACTCTAGATGGTTCACTTGAGGGTATACTATGTTGTATGCTTCCTACACTTCCTATGTGTCTAGAAATATGTGATGTGTCGTTATTAAAATTTAGTAGAAATTTGAAATGAGAAAATTCAGCTCCTGATTAAGTTCGGCAATTAAAACAGTTTAGCTACCTCATTAAACCTCTCTCTGTAGTAGTGGTAGGCGCACATCTCAGGTCACATTGGATGGAAGGAACAGGTTGGGGAGGAGGTGAGGACCAGGAAGGCAGACTATTCCTCTAGAAAGTCTGGAAGTGCAGGAATGACTGCAATTAGAGTAGTTTCCTGAGGTGGCAACAGGATTGAAGGAAGAGTTTTAGAGTATTTAGCACGGGCCAGTGGTCTGTGGACTCGTAACAGAAAAAGAGAGGTTTAAGATTTAAGGAGATGCACAGGAACAGTCACTGAAGAGTCATGGAGAACATAAGCCTTATTCAGGTTAATAATTATAAGCCCCTTGGAAAATTTTTAAATGTAATATTCAAATTATCAGTTATCGCTGAGTAACAGTTCAAATCTAAACACCAGTTTTCCTGGACACAGAATGTGTCACTCTCAGAAAATGCCCAATTTGTCCTAGGGGATGGAGTGATGAGATCACCTTACTGTTTCCCAAATTTCAAAGAGCCAGGGAGACAGCAGGCAGCAGGCTGGTGCCATGTGCAATCATGATCGATTGCTGTTTAGTAAATCCTTGTGTATATACAGACATTCAAATTTCTAATGATCTCAGAAAACAGATAAGCAAAATGGAACTTTAAGACCTCTTTCGACTGTGATTTCATCAACATGTACATTTTTATTAAATCTGAGATACAGTAAAAAAAAAAAAAATTTTCAACTCAACAAATGGAAGGAAGCTTGATATAGCTTAGCATCCAGAAAAGATTAGCTTTATCTTAGCTTTTCCTGCATTATCAATGTTTTTGAACATCGACTATATATATATGTGCATATATATACACACACATATATATATGTATATGCAGCACTGAGCTAGGCATAGCAAGGGTTAAGATAACAACATATCTGCCTTCTAGGAGCTCACATGCCGGCAGAGAAGACCAGTCATCTCCATAAGAGTGGAATGTGGACTGAGTTTGGGACCAGTTTGGTAAAATTTTAAAATGGAAATTTTGTACTCATTTTATACTTTGCCCTAATAGCAAATAGGCAATTTTAGATATAGAAGTAAGGAAAAAGTAAGAATACATGGGCTACCTGTAAATCTGCATATCATCCTTGAGATGAGAAGGCTCCAAAAGGCAATGGTATTTGCTGGGGCTGAAGCGCACCATACTCAAAACCGGGACCTGAATTTGTGATTCGTGTCCCACTCTGCCACTTTCTACCCTGTGTAAGCTTAGCAAGGAAATTTAATCTCTTCAAGTTCCTGCTTCCTCATCTGTAAAATGTGGCTCGTGATTCCTACCTCAAAAGTTATTCTAAAGATTAAATGAGACAATACATTTTGAAACTGTCTTATAAATGTAAAGCTTTATATAAATGTTAGTTACACACACATGAAGGGAGTCATAAAAGAAGAATGTTGTTAAATATTGAATTACCTAAATACATCTGCAGAGAATGTGTCCTACGTGTAATGTAAATACTCTCAGGAATAAAATATTCATTAGTTTAATAAAAGCAATGAAAACTATGCCCTAGTATTCCTCCTTGTCAGTAACCCCAGAAATGACACATGACTTTTGATTTGGTATGATTCCATAAAGGAGACAGTATGTTTAATTATCTACATTTTAAATTTTAGTTTTAGATTATTAGGATGGGAGAAAGGGTTTTTTTTCAAATATGTTTTACGTTTTATAAACCTAGACATAGCCAATAAAACTACAAAGCTTCTAGCAAAGAAAACACATTTTCCGTTATAAGATCATAAAAATAAAATATTGATTACACTGAGTAGTATTTTGAATTAATTCACAGTGCTAGATTTAATCACATTTTACCATTATATGAATTACTGTCTATTCTCTTTTTGCTTGCTTTTTTTTCTCACTGAGGACTACACATTTTAAAGTTTCTATCTATCATTTCTGCACAGAAGTCACAATTAGTTTACTTGTATTTTAAGCAAACCCCACCTCCTGTGCATAAGAAAGATAACAGTATATCAAACCAACAAGCCACAGTGGTAGAGTCAACAGAAGATTCAAACCAGAATGGGTCAAACAGGAAGGGATAAATGGAGGACAGTTGTGTGGATCTGGCTATAGGTTCCGGTTTTAATAATGGTTTACTCGTTTCTGCAATGTACTAAATAGGCTTGTGGCTTTTCATGATTGAAATGAAAGGATTTGTTACATATTACTTCAGAAAATGTAAAACATCTTAGAAAGAGTATTAGGAATGCATACATTTGCTTTCTAGATCATAAAACCAACATAAATAATTTAGGCCAGACTGGAAAACTGTAACTCACTGTTCCCCAGCAAGGTCCATTGCTAATCCATATTTGATGGAATGTACATATTTAATGAGAGAGGAACAGCATTCCATTGCAGACTGAAATAAAAAGCTGGTTGTTCTGTAATTAAAGGGAAAGGAGAAAACACCAGGTTTGCTTTTCACAATTCAGCTTCCAGGTGGTGACTCTTGCCTGAGGGAGAGGCCTGCCATTTTCTTCTGCCTCAGTTCTCTCCATTTCCTCTTAAAACTGCAAGGCAGAGTGCAGGAACTGTGTTCGCTTTTTCACAGTCTTTCTTTAAACAGACCTCTCTGCAGATATTTAAAGCCTATTCCAAATGTGTTTGCCTCACTACCCCAGGGAGATCTGAGAAGAAGCCCGGAGGACTTTTTAAATATGGGCCAATTTTGTATACTTTCGTAGAAGGCTTTGGCCTATATCTGAGACAGAACTGGGCAAGACTTTGCCGCGCCTGGGTGTGAGAAGAAAGAAGAGCACATTTCATCCAGGCTACTCATTTCTGTATTCTCATAGAGAGAGACACACTGAGATGATGAACTTTGCCTGAGTTTGAACACAGAGAGAGCAGATGTACAGGGAGAAGCCTGAGAAACAAAGCAAAGAACAAAGAACTTTGCTTTGTGCCTTGGTCATGATCAAAATTTAACTGTTAAAGATGTAGCCCTTTTGGTAAAAATGCCTATGTAGCCAGAAAGATCCCACAAACGTACAAAACCCCTAAAAAAATCATATGTCGAGGCATGATGAATCATTTATACCTTGACATGTATTAATATCAGGCTGCTTGCTGTGTTTGAGGAGAACCGAGCTACAGAACCGATGAGTCTTTCTGGGAAATCCTACACAGATCCAGGGCAAGGAATAATACTCCAAGAAGAATAATCAGTGATCATAGTATGTATTGGCTGGTATCCCACTACTTACAGATCTGCAATGGGGACACAGGCCCTAGGAATGTGGGGTGGAAGGAGCTCTGATTGAAGGGGTCACAGGGTAAAACCTCAGAATTGACTCAACCTACATTTATTTCATACCTAATAGCCCTCCTGTTACAATTCATTCTATCAAACAAATATGTCTAAATGATTCAAGAGTAATGCAGACTGGAATATTGGATTGGAGAGTACAAACCTAGAGCTATTAGGATGAGAGAGAGAGAGAGAGAGAAAGAGAGAGAGAGAGAGATTTCTCTCTGTGGGTACCTAGGAGAGGAATAGAAAGGAGATACATTGTAAAGAAATATCACCATCTCAGAATCTTGCCTAAAGTCAACCATGTCACTGCATTCAGAGTAAGTATAGTCATTACTATTTACTTGTTTATTTTTTAAGAAACAGAGCCACCCTACCATTTTCAGATTGCTCTTCAGAGAGACAGAGGTGTAGGGACTATTGAATGGGCAGGCTCAGTGAAATAACAGAAGGGAACTCAAATCTCAGGCACAGCTCTGCGGCCGGAAGCATTAAGATCTCTTTCTTTTAAAATATAAAGATTGAGTCATCCAATCCCTAAAAGGGATAAGGGGGAGGATTTGGCCATGTAATTGGCACATTGCCGCATTAGCTCATATGGTAGATGAACAGAACTATATGCTTTGATTCCCAGCAATGTTCATGGCTTAATGCCAACTTCAACACTTTAAAAATGCTATTCTACAGTCCATAAGAGGAAATCTGGGGGACCAGTAAGGAAGTGATTTTCTCAGGATATTTCCAGTGAAAACTCAGCTGAAGGGAAAGGGGAAGAAACAAAATAATTATTTGTGAATGTCTTTAATTGACACGAAACAGAAGACATCACATTCAATCAGTACTCAACTCCTAGCTAATGAATGCATTTACTAAATTATCCGTAATACATTTA
The DNA here is from genome assembly GCF_001698545.2 of Rhinopithecus bieti. NCBI lineage: Eukaryota > Metazoa > Chordata > Mammalia > Primates > Cercopithecidae > Rhinopithecus > Rhinopithecus bieti. Next base: position 125,032 of record NW_016815039.1, read on the forward strand.
TCCTCAAGATGAGGGCCTAGAAAAACAAGCATTCTAATTTGCTTCACCATTAGATTTGACATTTGGGCTCCAGTTGTCTTTTGAAAGGTACAGAATAGTAACCTAGACAGATACTGGGTTTTCTGTATAATTTGGCTTAGTTTCTTTGAAACCTTTTCCTCTACCTCCCTCTAGTGATTCAAATGCAGCAAAGCAGAAGAAACCCAAGCAACTGGTTTGGCTAAAAGTTTCAATTGGAAGAAAAAAATAAAAACAGAGAACTCCAGGATCCTCATGCTAAACGGCAAGGTAATTTGCTCGTCAATCCTGTATTTCTCTCAGTTTGGGCATTATCTTTACCTTCTGTTTTGTGTATTTTTTCAGAATAACAATAATGAGATCTTTAGAAGTAGCGTAGGATAAATCGGAAATACCCAGTCAAGATATGACAGTAGAGCAACTATGATTAGCGCTGGTCAAGCTTTTCTGAGACAGAGCTGGCTCTTCAGAACTGGGTGGTTTTTCCTAGGAATGCAGGAAACGTGATGCCTATGGCCCTCTAAAAGATCAAGGGAACGCAGAGAAGAGACAATACAGACATGGCCCCTGCTTTCTGCCAAACTCCTCCCCTATAAGGACAAATCTTACAGGAGCAGATGAAGCCGAACTATGTGTCAATTACATTCAACAAGTTCCTATCAAATGTCTATGCTACAAGTGGACAGAAAGGAAAACTGGAACAGAAAAGCACTTGCATTATGCACTCACGTTACAGGTGAAGTGTGTGAGTGAGAGGACAGGTGAAAATGTCTACTTTAAATGACACTAGGAAGGCTTCACTAAAGACATGTTTACAAGCTCTCAATTATAAGCACCTTCAAAGGATGGATTTCCCAGCATAGAATCAGAGATCACAGTGGCATCTTGGAGATAGGGGTGGAGGTCTGCAGCAAAATGAGACGGAAAAGCTCACTAGGGGTAGAGATGCTGATGGCATCAAATAATATTTCAGTGTTATTTAATTACAGTTATCATATGCCATGGCTTTACACATTAGCGTTGTGTATAAACCGTGATAGTCTTCAAGTTATTCAAGGGCATTCCATGTTATACCTCCTGCCATACTGTCATTGAGAAACACTGTGATTCTGATTTTTAGTGCACTTCACATTTACTTACGCACCATTTATCTGTCATACACATTGCACAGAGGCTTTCTTAAGCCTTCAGAAACAAATTAGTAGTGACCTTTACTATCAAGGCATTCAGTCTAGTGGAGAAGTCACAAATATAAGTCACTAATAGCAATACTATGTAATAAGATCAATGATAAAAAGTAAACACAGCGGATACGAAAACACACAGAAGAGAAAACACAGACGGAGAGGGAACAGTGGGGAAAAACATAGGGAGTTTCCCTAGACGAGGGACACAAAGAGCTGCCGATCTGCCATAAGGTGCCCAGGAAAGACCTGAAGACATGAGTGAGACTTTATAGACTAGTCTCCAAGTCAATCTCCAAGAATGGTAGTAATTACAAGCTCAATAGTTCTGAATCTCACAGGATGCTACGATCAGTATCTCCCATTGTTTCTGCATTCCTTTATCAAGTAAAATCTCACTGAGTGCTTACTCGGAGAAATTTTTTTCTTTTACTCTTTTAGGTCTCTTGAACACAGCAGGAAACCCGGAGAGACAAGGTTATTACCCTCCAGGAGCTTCCAGCTGGGAGGCAGGGAACAGACTAGTGGACCTACTGACCAGGGAGTTTGGCTTGCAATAAGCCCTAGAAAAGAGGTAAATAGGGTGGCATGTTCAAAAGTCAAAGGGACAGGATGAGCAGAGCATGCAGGAGCTGGTCACAGACAGCTTCTTTGAAGCACTGATATGTGAATTCAGACCTGAACATGAAGAAGGAGCAGGCAAGTAAAAAGTTGGGGTGGAACGGGAGGCATAGCCTGCAAAGGTATGGCCAGGACAAGTACTGAGCCTGAAGGAGAGAAAGAAGTTCAGCGGGCGGAATGCATGGATTGTGGGGAGGTGTACTGGAACAGATTGGAAAAGTAAGCAAGGCCAGATGGGGGTAAGGAGTTTGGGGTGTATTTTAAGTGTAATGGGAGTGATTGAAGGAAGTTAATAAGTAGGCGATGACAAAGCCTGATTTACCTCTGAAGACAGCGACACTGGCTGCTGATAAGTGGAGAATGGACAGTCGGAGGAGGGCAAGAGTGAAAGCAGAGACCAGATCTGAGGCCGCTCAGGAGCTCTGGCTAAAGACAATGGTGGCTTAGACTAGAGAGATGACAGAGGTGGAGAAAGCGAGGTCACAGAAGAGCAATATGGTGCAGATATGAGAGAGAGAATAATTCTCAGTTGATTTCTGGATATTTGGGAGATTCCCTAGAGGGATAGTGGTGTCTTTTACTGACCTGGGGATTTTTTTTGGAAAATTGACTCAAAAGGGATGATAGAGAGTTAAAGTTTGACAGGACGAAGATGGGCAGCTTCTTATAGGCCAATTTGCTAACACAAGGAATGTGTCTGTACAGGACGGGGGAGACACCAGCAAATTCACAAGATTCTATGGGACTGACCCTCTGACAGTGCTGTTTGTTCCCAGAGCATGGGATGGGCCTCCTCCCACTCTCCCTGCGTCTCATCTTGGGTCTTCTTGGTGGCTTATGAAGCAAACACGCTGCTCCAGGTACTTCCAGGTGGGGCTGAGCAAAGAGGAAACAGTCCTTTAAAAGAGAGAGCTGGCCGGGCGCGGTAGCTCACGCCTGTAATCCCAGCACTTTGGGAGGCCAAGGCAGGCGGATCACGAGGTCCAGGAGATCGAGACCATCCTGGCTAACATGGTGAAACCCTGTCTCTACTAAAAATACAAAAAAATAAAAATAAAAGTAAAAATCTTAGCTGAGCGTGGTGGCGCGTGCCTGTAATCCCAGCTACTCGGGAGACTGAGGCAGGAAAATCTCTTGAACCCGAGAGGCAGAGGTTGTAGTGAGCCGTGATCGCACCACTGCACTCCAACCTGGTGACAGAGCGAGACTCCATCAAAAAAAAAGGGGGGGGGGGGCTTCGCTTTTCATTAAATATATACTTAATATTTTAAAAATAGAAAACGGTGGGTTTACAATCTTTTAAAACCTAGAGATCTGCTAGGCCTTCTAACTCATTTTTAGTAAATGAGAAAATACAGACCAAGAGACAGTAAGTGATTTGCTAAAATCATACTGTGTTGCTGTTATTAAGAGAGCTTGTGGCCTTATCTGACAGTTGGTGCTTAAGTATTTTCTTCATACCTCTGAGTCTCTCAAATCAATTTTAAGCAGTGCCCAGGACTTTGCCGATCTCCAGAACCCGATCACGTGATTTGAGACAGAATGGGAAAAGCCTTCTTTTCCGTTATACACCCAACGACGCCAACCTGGGATAGTTGTTTGTGATGGACTTGCTTTCACTAAAAATACACTATACAAAAGCTAAGCAATAAAATTTAAAATGAATATAATAAAATTATGTCAAGATTTAAACTTGTCTTCACAGAATTAAGTGGAACCACCAGGACCTTTGATTTAGTAAACAGTAATAAAATATTTTTTCCTTCCCAAATCTTAACCTGTTTTGATTAATTATGTGGGTCTGCCAGCAGAGGGCCCCCTGATACCTTTTTTCTTTTTTACCCCCCAACAACCAATTTAAAACAAGTGACTAGAAAATCAGAATCCACTGGATTACATCCTATTGATAATTCACTATTCATAGGAGTAATTACGGATTCTCTTCATGTCAACAGAGTATATGTGTTCATTCTTTGGGGTAAGGAGGTGAGACTGGGTGATCTGGAGGACTTGCTGAGGGCTGGTAGGAATTTGAAACTGTTTCCATGAATGTTTCTACTGTGTGAGTTAACAAACTTGAACTAGCATGGCAAGGTCATATTATTTAACGTGAAAATTCTTACAAATAATGTTTCACAATTAACGTTAAAAAACTTGTTTTTAAAAAGGATCTAATTTTGTTTTCCACAGACTAAAACTGGGAGTTTCATCTTCAGTCAAGCTGGGAGATCCAAGACTGTTCTTTTGTTCGGTATTTGGTCAAAGCAAATTAGTTAAGTAAATTTTATCTGCTTCCAGCCTACGTTTAATTGGTAAATTTAAACACTTTGGCCTAACTTTAAACTTTTTATTTTATTTTATTTATTTATTAGTATTTATTTTGAGACGGAGTCTCGCCTCTGTCGGCCAGGCTGCGAGTGCAGCTGGTGGATCTGCGGGGGTCAACTGAAGCTCCGCTCACGGGTTTACGCCATTCTCATGGCCTCAGGGCTCCGAAGCGAAATAGCTGCCCGGACACGCAGCGCCGCCGCCGCACCGGGTCGCCGCTTGCTAGGTATTTTTGTATTTTGTTAGTAGAGAAGGGGTGTGTCGACCGTGTTAGCCCAGGGATGCGTTCGATTCGTCGTGAACCTGCTGCATCCACCCGCCTCTCGCCTCCCAAAGCCTGCTGCGGAATTACAGCTTGAGCCACCGCCGGCGCGCACCGGGCGCGAATTTAAACATTTTAAATGCAGGTATTTGTATTGTCTCTTTGAAGAGTAAACTATTGTAAATCTGTAAATGATCTTACTTCCTGAACTCTATTTTTGTTTCTCAAAGCATTTAATGGTGATATTGGACTTCATTTGTCTAATTTATTTTCTTTAGGAAAATGTTGTGGTTTCCAAATTTTAATTAATTTAAAGTTTTATGTTCTATATGGTATTCTGTTGATGGATATTTGACATTATGCCTTTGCTAAAACCCATTAAACTATACAACAGAAAGAGTAAATTCTAAGGTGACTTGTAGACTTTAGTTAATATTGTATCAATATCAGTTTATTAATTCAGACAACTGGACCACACCAAGGCAAGATAATAACAGGGGAAAACGGTAATGCTCTCTACCATCTGCTTAATTTTTCTGTAAACCCAGTACTGCTCTAGAGAGAGAAAGGAGAACTAGAATGAGCTTCCTATACCCTCTTTCTCCCTCCAAGGGAGGGAGAGACTGGTAATGCCTGCGCACTCTTCCTGGGCAGAGCCTTTGCAGCAGGGAGCCTTCGAGAATTTGCAGTCTGCTGCTGATTGTGTTTTAGTCAGTGTTTCTGATTTAGGAGGTTGGTGGGGAGGCCCTACAATTTGCATTCCTAACAAGTTCTGAGGTGATGTTGCAAATATGTCCAGGCAAAAAAAGCCCGCTCACAGTGATTTCTACAACATCGCATGTGAGCGAAGCCATACATATCCCAAACTTCAAGCCCGCAAACAAAACACAGAAAACCAAACACAGCGTGAACAAAGAACATCTCAGAATGTCTGTGGGGACCAGTGATGCAAGGGATTGACATCTCCCTCTTCTCTTCATCTTGGCACTTCAGAAATCTCCCCAGCCTCGACACAGTCCTGGGGACGGGACGGGGCCTCTCATTGTTAAGCTTATTGTCACTGCAGGCAAATGGGGGCTTCAAATAGAACTAAGGTTCAATTCCAGAACAAAAAATGAATTTGTGGCACACACACAAATTAAAGTTTTTTTAAAACTCTTTGTTCACCAAAATTAAGATGCAAAAAAAGTCATGACAGGCCAAGACAGAAATTCGATCTTCATAGGTTTGTGATATATTGGACTTTTCATGTTTAAATAAATTCATTTGTGTTCAAGCGTAAAGATGGGTATAATAACTGCCTATAAAGTGATGTTTATCAATTTCAACACATAAGTTGGTCAGGGACAATGATGAGAACTTCATGATATAAACAAAAAGGCCCTGGATAGTTTTTGCTAGTCCCTTTGTTTATAGGTTGTTCTTATGCAGAGGGATTTTACTGATCACTTCCTTATAAATAATTGTATGCTGTTCCTCAAGACAGCATTCTGACAATGCTGGCTAACATAATTCGTTAGCCAGAACGGTTCAATTTTATCACTATAGCAGGAAAAAAAGTTTATATTAATAATATTAAGCCAGCATTTCTAAATGTATAAGGACGTTTCTGGTGCATACCTTATATGCAAAACTCATAATCCTGGCAAAACTTTACAGGTGGGACACAGTAAAAACTAAACCTTGAAGTTCTATTTAAACATTTGCAGACGAATTTTATGTTGCTCTATTCAAATTGATGTGAATACATTTTTTTCTACTATTTATTTCCTGGTGGGGCTAGACATGTTTCTCTGTCAAATGCAAATTGTCTTCTCTAGATTCATATTTCTTATATCAGGAGTGTTATATGAATGTAGTGACAAATTTTACAGAGAAAGTGACAAAAGAAATTCATAAAACCCTGCCCATCATTATTCAGGATCTCCATTTTCCTTTCAGCTTCAGCCATCAGAGAAAGTTGAATGAAGAAATGATACCTCCAGACAAACTTACCAAGTCATCTATAGACTTACAGTCAAGTTTTAGTGCAGTTCACCCAAATTCACAACCCACAGGTATGGGCAGCTTTTCCCATGAATAAACTATAAGAACCCCTGTACTAACTTCAGCCCAGAGACCTGGGAGCAGCATCAGTATATGACGCTCTTGAACCTCACGCTCTTGAACCATCAAAGACCTTGTCAGGTACTATTAAAGACAAGAAGAAAAAAAATTGTAGTTAAAGCTCCACTGAATTAAGCACTGGGTTTATATTTCTCAGTTAAGAACATGTAACACAATCATTTCTTGAGTTCCCAAGCCTGTGAATATACATATATTAATATATAGAATATATAGAATATATATTATATATATTTATAGAATATAATCTATATATAATATATAATATAGACTCTCTGAGTATTTTAAGAAGCAGATGACAACATGAAAGAGAAAAATTCCCAAGACTTTCCCATACTGCTAGATATGAGCAAGCTTTTGCTACATTTGGATCAGGGTGTAGAGTGCAGGAGCCAATGGCATTCTCTGTTGTGGCATTCTCCTCCTTCTTTTCCAGCTGTCTCGTACCCTCGCTGCTAGTGTCATATTCTAATTGTTCATTATCAGGGATGGAAACTTTAATGTATCTTTTAAAAAATTCTGATGTTTGGTTTCCAAGGCTAATTCCCAATAGTTTGACAACACTTAACTGACAGGCAGAAAACATGAGTGAGCTTGGAGACACAGAGAATGTGCCACTCTGTGGGTTGCTTGGGAACTCACATGGAGGATAGGATGAGGGAAAATAAGAGAGGCTGAGGGGTGTATTTTGTGGCACCTTGATTCTTGTCTGTATCTGCATTACGATGGTCACATACACCCCTATTCTTCACCATTTTTATTGCATCTGGAAAATTGAAAACAAAAACAACATATTAGTTTTCTCTGATGCTATTTCCAGACTTCACTGAAATCAGACCTCTTCTCAGAGAGATTTCTGACTTGTGTGCATACATTTTGAAAAAAAATCCATTAAATGTTATTTTTTGCACTTTTAATGTATCTCCAATCAAGCTCTTTACTCCATGGAGCATTTTGATTGTGTGACATTTGTTGACTTCCAACTGTAAGCTTTTCTTTAATAAAATATATTGGGTTGCAAGAAAACAGCTTTAAAAAGATAGATATGGAGGCCTCTAAAACTTTGTGGTTTCTATAATAACAAACATAATTCATTCAGCTCCCACTGCACAGCAACCTCTGTACTAAGGACTATATGTTTGTTATCTAATTGAATCTTTAAAATATTATTTTGAAGTAAGATGATGAAACTGGGACTCAAAGAGACTAAATAATGTACCCTAGGTTAAGGCATTGGTCAGTGAGAATAGGAACTATGTACGAGATACGAAATATCATTGACGCTAGAGACATATCTAAGATTTGTCTTTTTGTTAAGAAGACACATATCTACAGTCTAAACATCATTTTATCTGTTGTAAAATTAGATTGTGAATGCAGATGTTATTGCTGCAGCTCAGAAGTCAACAAAAACCTCAGTTGTAGGTATGGATACATATCTTTTGCAAAGCAGCTGCTTTCTGTAGAACTGTGTAGACTATGGGATATTGCCATAGTCTGAAGGAAACATTAATAGCCCTCCCTGAGCAGTCTTTATGGGCCACTATTAATTATGTGAGTTGTTGGGTACAGTTACACTCAAGAGCAATTGTCTTACTATTGCAATACACTAATAAATAAATTCCATTTCTTAAACTGACATCCTCTGTAATCTTGCCCCTTATTTCCTCAAGCCTCATGCCTCTCTTCTAAAGCTAAGTTGTACTTTACAGATTGGCAAATTTCTTAGGTTAAGAACCAGATAGCAAATATCTTACACTTGGTGGACCATATATCTCTGTTGCAATTTCTCACCTTTGCAGTTGCAATATCAAAGCAGCTACAGGGAATACATAAACAAATGAGCATCACTGTTTTCAGTAAAACGATATCTGCAAAAATATGCAGGGGGCTGGATTTGATCTGTACACTAGTAGTTTGCCAACTCCAGTTCTAAATATACATTAAATGACCTTAGGTGAATTAAAACTTATAAAACACAGAACAGAGCCTGATACAAAGTAGTTCTACGTAAGTTAATAAAATAAAATAAAGATGAAATAAAAACAAATATATGCAATTCTCTAAATATATCATACTTTCTTCTGTTCCCTTGTTTTTGCCCATGTAACTCCTTTTTCTTATAATTCTCTCTCCTCTTGTACTTGAACACCTTTATGACCCTCAAGATTCTACTTGATGTTGATCTAAAACTTCAAGACACTCCCCATTCTATATTGCCAGTTTGGGTTGATATGCCTGCCCATGCACTCTCACAGTACCTTGTACCTACCCAAAAGACAGTCCTCCCGACTTGGCATGGGAACTCCTTCCCTGATGTGATATTTGGCTCTCTATCAGACAGCAAGCTCAGTGAAGGCAAGGACTTTGCCCTTCCACTCAAGTTCCTCAATTTTTTTTTTAACAGGCAATGCTTACTAATTGTTTTTTAAAATCACTGAATGAATAAAATTTTCAAATGAATGAACTAAATTGTTTTTCAGCAGCAACAGTCACTAAATACACGATCTCAATGAAAAGTTTTAAGTCTTTTCTTCCCATTTACTGTCATTCATTGCTGAGACCAGCTCAGTCATGGAGACCCTAACCCAGTGGTGCTAGGGGAATTAAAGACACACACACAGAAATATAGAGTTTGGAGTGGGAAATCAGGAGGCTGATAGCCTTCAGAGCTGACAGCCACGAACAGAGTTTTACCCACATATTTATTGACAGCAAGCCAGTGATAAGCATTGTTTCTATAGATTATAGATTAACTGAAAGCATTCCTTACGGGAAACAAAGGGATGGGCCGAAACAAAGAGATGGGCTCTGGCTAGTTATCTATAGCAGGAACATGTCATTCAGGCACAGATCACTCATGCTATTGTTTGTGGTTTAAGAATGTCTTAACAGAGCCTGCAGTGAGCCGAGATCAGGGACTGCACTCCAGCCTGGGCAACAGAGCGAGACTCCATCTCAAAAAAAAAAAAAAAAAACACCTTAAGCAGTTTTCCACCCTGGGTGGGCCAGGTATTCCTTGTCCTCATTCCAGTAAACCCAGAACCTTCAGCGTGGGCATCGTGGCCATCACGAACATGTCACAGTGATGCAAAGATTTTGTTTATGTCCAGTTTTGGGGCCAGTTTATGGCCAGATTTGGGGGCCTGTTCCCAACATGTTCCCCCTTTTTGTTTTGCAAGATGATAAAAGCAAGGGCAGCTTTGTCACAGTAAGCTACTGCTTGCAGGAGTTGGGATCTGCATCTGCAGACTGTACAAAGACAAACAACAGAGATTAAAGTCACAATCGTCACTGAAATCACAGAGCTTCCAAGTGTTTTTATCTATTTTAATAGGTTAATAACTGCTAATCTGTCTGCAGCTCCTTCAAGCACTCCAGTTCCTGGCATTAAGGTCAGGTGTGCTTTAAATATTTTTTCTTTTAATTTTGCAATATCCAAAGACAAGTTTATAGAGTGTCTTCTAGATGCTTTTTTATTCTTTCCCAAATTTTTGATCTTATTAAGAACTATACATAGTTTCCACAAACCCTTATGTTTAGCTCCTAGAGACGGCCATATCATTTGAGGTTGAGGTGCCACTATACCACCATGTTTCCAGATAATAGGAACTCTTGCCATATTTCTTACCATTTCTACCACCTAACCGTTTTGTTTAGACCGGCTGAACATAGTGTGGCCGTGGTATGCAGACTGAGAGGTGTAATTCAAGCTAAACATTCCCCTAGGGGACCAATCAATAATGATTCCATAGGAATTGTTGTGCAGCACCTCTGCCTGTTCTGCAATGCAATCTTCCTGAACAAGTACATTCATTTTTTCTGGCCAGGTCCAATTCTGTTTACAAATAGGTTTGTGAGGGCAGTATGCCTCAATTATAGGAGCAGATTTATTATGGTAAATACTGAGATCAGAAAGCATGTGTGACTGTCATAGAATGACTACAACCAGGCATTATTGCCAGCCAAGGTAGATAAATATGTCCAATAAGTATAATTGTTCTCTGTGTCAGCCCTTGTTGAAGGAATACTCATGGCAATGGTGATCACCGCTGTCATAGCTGTCATTAAATTACTCATTGTGACTGGTTGTCCCACTTTTCTCAGGTTTTCTTCCACCATCTGTGACAACTTCTCTCTGTCCCCAGGTAGGTGGCTGTGTTCAACTGCTATTGCTCGTGACAGTTAGGGTCCTCCTCAGTGTCAGTCTCAACGTGGCTGCAACTGGTGGGTCTTTGGGATCTTCCCAAAACCTCTTCCTGGGTATCTGGCTCACAGTAAGGTTTCAGATATTTGATGGTATCCAAATCGGCTGCTGGTTCGGTCCTGGAGAAACACAAGCATAACCTCTACCTCAAGTTATTATTTTACCTATTTCCCAACTTTTTGTTATTGGATCTCTCCACCAAACCAGTTGTTCTGCTTCTGTCTTTGCAGCTGTTTTCTATAGATTCTGTTCAGCTGCTGACAGCATCTGGCCTTTAGGCAGGCTCAAAAAATTTAAAGTCCATAATGCTAGACTCAATTGCATGTGGGGTATCCCATATTCCCTTTTCCCCCTTTCTGCTTTTGCAATTACTGTTTCAGGGAGAGATTCATTCTTTCCACTATGGCTTGTCCTTGAGAATTATATGGGGTACCAGTAAAGTGTTTAATATTCCATGTAGAGAAAAATGTATCTCTAGTGAGCTTGGCTAGTATAGCCTGGGGCAGTGTCCGTTTTAATAGAAGCTGGAATGCCCATCACCACAAAACACTGCAAAAGGTGACGTTTAACACAGGCAGAAGACTCTCCTGATTGGTATGTACACCAGACAAAGTGAGAAAAGGTGTCCACACATACATGTACATAAGCTAGTCTCCCAAAAGAGGGAACATGTGTGACATCCATTTGCCAAAGAGAATTAGGTTACAATCCTTGAGGATTAACTCCTCCTGTAAAAGATGTGGAATGCACCATTTGGCAAGTTGGGCATTGCTGGATAATACCTTTAGCTTCTTTCCAGGTAATGCTGTATCTGCGTTTGAGACCAGAGATATTAATATGGGTTAAACTGTGAAAGTGTCTAGCATTAGATATTGCAGTAGCAACTAGGCCATCAGCCATTAGATTCCCTTCAGTTAAAGGTCCTGAAAGAGGTGTATGAGGTGTATGAGCCCTAATGTGAGTGATGTAAGAAGGGTGTATTCTACTCCTAACTTCTGTTTGCAATTGGGTAAATAAAGTCATCAATTGCTCATCTGTATGGAATCATAACTGAGCATTTTCAATTAAATGTGTAGAATAAACCACATATGAGGAATCAGAAGTCACATTAATAGGCATATTAAAAGCAGTCAATACCTCAATTACAGCTACAAGCTCAGCTTTTTGAGCTGAAGTATAGGGCGCCTGAAAAACTTTACCTTTTGATCCAGAATAAGAGGCTTTACCATTACTAGACCCATCTGTGAAGACATTCTCAGTACCTTCAATTGGTTTAAACTTAGTTATTTTAGGGAGAATCCAATTAGTTAATTTAAAAAATTGAAACAGTTTCATTTTAGGAAAATGATTATCAAGAACACCCACAAAGTCAGCTAAATGGATTTGTCAAGTAAGACTATTTATAGAAGCTTGCCGTATTTATGCCTTAGTGAGAGGGACAATAATTTTTCCAGGATCATATCCATGTAATTTAACAATCTGAGTTCTCCCAATCACTGTCATAGTAGCGATTTGATCCAAATAAGGAGGTAAAGTCTGTGAATTAGTATGTGGAAGAAAAAGCTCCTCTACTAAGTCCTGCTCTTGGACAATTACACCAGTAGGTGAATGATGAGTTGAAAAAATTAGCAAATCTGGAGTCTTCTCTGGATCTATACTGTTTATTTGAGCTTTATGGAGTTGCTTTTCAATTAGTTGCAGCTCTGCCTCAGCTTCTTTTGTTAATTGCCAAGGGCTAGTCAGACTAAGATCTCCCCTAAGGATAGAAAATAGGTTACTCATGTCATATGTAGGAATGCCTAGAGCAGCATTATTGACAGCAAGCCAGTGATAAGAGCAATTAGCGTCCTCTAGTAATTTTGAAAGTCATTTAATGTTTTCAGTTGATCCCTACGTATAGGTTACTTTCTGCGGCAAAATTGTAGTGTCATTTACTAAGGTCCCCAAGTAGGAGTAAGGAGTAGTAGTCTGAATTTTGTCAGGAGCTATAATTAAACCAGTGTGAGAAATCGAATTTTGCAAGTGATCATAACATTGGGAGTAATATTTCTCGAGTGTGGGCAGCACAAAGTATATCATCCATATAATGAATAATGTAATATTGTGAACATTTTTTATGAGAAAGTTCAATTGCTTCCCCTACATAAGTCTGGCAAATTGTTGGACGGTTTAACATGCCTTGCGGTAACACTTTCCAATGAAAACCCTTAGCAGGTTGCAGGTTGTTTACTGCAGGAATTGTAAATGCAAACCATTCATAGTCTTGCTCAGCTAAAGGAATAGTAAAGAAACAGTCTTTTAAATCTATGGCTATTAAAGGCCAATTTTTCAGAATCATAGCAGGATAAGGCAATCCTGGTTGTAATGTCCCCATAGGTTGTATAACTGAATTAATGGCTCTAAGATCTGTCAACAGTCTCCATTTACCTGATTTTTTTCTTAATAACAAAGACTGGAGAATTCCAGGGGGAAAACATTGGAGCTATGTGTCCTTTTTCTCATTGTTCAGTAACTAAGTGCTCTAAAGCCTCCAGTTTCTCTTTACTCAGTGACCATTGTTCTATCCAAATTGACTTATCTGTTAACCATATTAAAGGTATAGGTTCTAGAGGCTTAACAATGGCCACCATCAAAAATGAGATCCCAAACCTTGGCGGGAACTTTGTCTTTCCACTTGAAGCAATTCCTTCACACCTTGCAAATTTTTTCCTAGTTCCATACCAGGGACATACCCCATTTCATGCATCATGTGTTGACTTTGAGGACTATATAATTATTCTGGAATTAGAACTTGTGCTCCCCACTGTTGTAATAAATCTCTTCCCCATAAATGTATAGGTTCAGAAGTTATAATTGGTTGAATAGTCCCTGATTGTGCATCAGGCCCTTCACAAGGCAAAATATAACTACTTTTAGGGGCTTTACCAACTCCAACTATGTTAAATTGAGGAGGTTGAATTGGCCATGTGGACAGCCAGTGCCGTAGAGAAATAATTGAAATGTCCCCTCCTGTATCTAGCAAACCTTTAAATTTATTCCCCTGAATAGTTATTTCACAGGTAAGATGTTTATCAGTAATTTGATTCACTGAATAAGCTGCTTTGCTTTGTTTATTTTTGCTTCCAAATCTTCCTGTTCATTTAATTTCACTTTTCCCCATTTCCACATACAGTACAAATAGGAGCTGTGCTATATACTCTCCTGGCTCTGCTTTCCAGGGAACACAAGTAGACATAACAATTTGAATTTCCCCATTGTAATCTGAATCAATGACTCCTGTATGTACTTGCACACCTTTTAAACCTAAACCAGTCCTGCCTAGAAGTAATCCTATCATCCCCACTGGCAAAGGTCCACAGACCCCTGTTGGAACTTTTTGTGGGGGTTTCCCAGGCAGAAGGCTCACAGATTTTGTGCAGCATAAATCTACTGCGGCACTACTGGCTGTGGCAGGGGATAGACGTTGTACAGGGGTGAGGGAGTGGCCTGAGCCAGAAATGCCCCGGTTTGGAATGAGGCCCAGGACGGGCCCCTCATGGCATTCCCAAAATTGGGTTCCCATCTTTATCAAACTTAGAGTGACACTGATTAGCCCAATGTTTTTCTTTTTTACACTTCTGGCAGAGACCTGGTTCATACTGATTGATAGCCTGTTTAAGCTCTTTAAGTATTTTAAAAGGAAAAGGCTCAAACGTAGCTATAATATTCCCCTGTTGGTCAGGTGGGTGTATTCTAACAGGGAACTGCCAAACCTCTAAATCACCTTGTCTTCAGACAGTCTTCTAGCTTGCTGGATTCCTGCCTGAATAGAACTGAGAGTCGTTGCTCGAGGCGCTACTCGGACAGTCCCCGGGGCAACTACTTTTCACCTAGTGTCCTCCAGAAAAGAAAGATCTGGAGGGTCAGGCCACTCTTTTTCTTCAAAATAATGAGGGGGTGCAGAAGGTAGGGATGAACCTACTCCTCCTTTGCTGCTTTAGCTGGCAAACAAACCTGCTCTGTCACCTCTTCTGTTACTTTGTTATACTTTCCTTCTATCTTATCATCAGTGTGAAAAGGTTCCAAGGTGGAACGAACCAGCGCCCACACTCGTCCCACTGTTACCCTGATGCTTCCGAGCTTAAGAGTACTTGGTGTCCTCCAGCTTAGTTCTACGTTCTCCAACTGTCACTCTGGTGACCTTTTGCCCCAGATTTGAGCCCCACATATGGGTGCCACTTGCTGAGACCAACTCAGTCTCTAACTGAGTGGTGCTAGAGGAGTTAAAGACACACACACACAGAAATATAGATTGTGGAGTGGGAAATCAGGAGGCTGACAGCCTTCAGAACTGAGAGCCACAAACGGAGTTTTACCAACATATTTATTGACAGCAAGCCAGTGATAAGCATCATTTCTATATATTATAGATCAACTAAAAGCATTCCTTACGGGAAACAAAGGGATGTACTCTGGCTAGTTATCTGCAGCAGGAACATATCCTTAAGGCACAGATCGCTCATGCTATTGTTTGTGGTTTAAGAATGCCTTAAGTGATTTTCTGCCCTCAGTGAGCCAGGTGTTCCTTGCCCTCATTCTGGTAAACCCAGAGCCTTCAGCGTGGGCAGTGTGGCCATCACGCACATGTCACAGTGCTGCAGAAATTTTATTTATGGCCAGTTTTGGGGCCAGTTTATGGCCAGATTTTGGGGCCTGTTCCCAACAATTCATCACAGACTATGGGAGAATGAGGATAAAATATTTCTACTGGGGAAGATCTCTGCTCCTCTTTAACTTTAAGTAAGTCATAAAGAAGAAAAGTGTTTTATGAACAGAAAAAAATGCGCACTAGGAACTGAGAGGTATAAATATAAAGACAAAGAATCAAAAAATGAAAATAAGAAATGAGTAATGTCAATATAAATGAAGGTATGTCTTAGTCTATTCAGGCTGTTACAACAAAATACCATACACTGGGTGGCTTATAAGCAACAGAAGTTTATTTCTCACAGATCTGGTCGCTGGGAAGTCCAAGACCAAGGCAACATCAGGTTTTGTGTCTGGTGAGAGCCCATTTCCTGCTTCATAGTTGATGCCTTCTCTCTGTGTCCCCATGTGATGGAAGGAGCCAAGCTACTCTCTAGCATCTCTTTTATAAAGGCAATGATCCCATTAAGGAGGGCTCCCCTTTCCTGACCCAATCACTTTCCAAATACTCTGCTTCCTAATACCATCATAATAGGTGATAAGGTTTCAACATATGAATTTGGGGGTGACACAAACATTCATATCACAGCAAGGTGGGAAATTCATCTAACTTTGTACTTCATATGTTACTCAAAAGATTTGTTTAGGATGTTCTTTCAGTTTTTCTCTGTCTTCCAGAAAAAAAGTCACATGTATATATCTTTGTATTCATTAAGCAACTGTGTGTGTGTGTGTGTTTGATGTGCTTAGTCTGGTAAGGATCTAAAAATAAATAACACAGGAGGTAAAACATCAATGTATCTATAATATGAGCAAGAAGTCATTGAGTATTGGAAGTGTAGTGACTATCTTTTCTTTGTTTGTAACTCAGCATTCCTTCCCTATCATAGTCAATTTGTTCTGTTATAACAAAATATCTTGCAAATTTATTTCTCACAATTCTGGAGGCTGGAAAGTCTAAAATCAGGGCACTGTCAGATTCTGTGACTGGTGAGGGCTGCTCTCTGCTTTATGGACAATGCATCTTGCCACAGCCTCACACCGTGTAAGAGGTGAAGGCTATGTGCTCACATGGTGAAGGACAACACAGCTCCATTCAACTTCTTTTATAAAGGCACTAATCTCATTTCTAAGCTTGGAGCCCTCATGATCCAATCACCTCTTAAAGGCCCCATCTGCTAGTACTATCACTTTAGTAATTAAGTTTCAACATATGAAGGAAAGGGGAAACACATTCACATATTCGGAACATAACATTCCCCTTTCTTTCATTACTTGAATACCCTATTTTCCATGGAAAATGACCTCATTCTGCTTTGGTATAACTCCCATCCATTATGATATCCTGCCTTTTTCTACCCAAGGTATGGGTGCTTGAGCCCAGCAAGATCATTTAGACCCTCTATTCAGAGGTTTTAAAATTTTAATGAACTGGTACAAGGATGAAAAATGATTGGCCTTGAGTCTTTTCAAGGAGCATCCTGAAGAGGTTAACCCCTTATTCTTATTACTTAGCTCCCCAGAACAGATACTTTGGTAAGATATTCACTAACAAAAGGGAGTAAAAGAAAACAAACAAACAACAAAAGTAATAACAAAGGCTTATTTTAAGCCAGAAATAAAAGTACAAT
>NW_016815039.1:144052-146766 GCF_001698545.2 Rhinopithecus bieti
AAATATGGAACTGTTTGAATCTTTGCAAACATCTGAGTAATTTAAGATTGAGGCATAAAATTGACTCATCTCTTTACAAACCAAAGTGCAGCTTGGAGAAAAAATAAAATATCAGATATGAAACAGATATTTGATTTCATTCAAAAGAACATACATCTTCACTTTATTTCAAAATAACTTCTTACGGATGTTCATTACATAGAAAGAACTCCCCCATGCAGGTAATTGTTTCAAAGTACAATATCAAGGTTTTTATGGAGTCACATATGGTGAGGTGAGTGTAATGTTTTCATTGACTCTATGAATCAACTTAAATATTTTCCTTTTGACCTAAGTTCAAAGCAGATTCTTTTGCCTATAACAAAAACACCCTAACTGACACAATAAGATAAGTCAGAGCGGTTTGACAACCCAGGAAGAAAGCTTCTTTTGTTTAAAACATCAAAACTCCATGGATAAGGTGGCATTTTAGTTAATGCCTAAAAAATAACTGAATATTTTACAAAAAAAAAAAAAAACACAGAGTAAAAGGGGAGTTTGAGCAGGATAGTGTAGGTACAAAGATATGTAGGCAGGAAATTTTGGAAGAGATTAAAGGACACTTTAACAAAAAAGTAATAGATATTTGCGAGGATTCAGAGAAAAAGAAATGCTTATACACTATTGGTGAGAATTTAAAGTAGGACAATTTTTATGGAAGACAATATGAAGACTGAAGAACTAAAGCTAGAACTACTCTTTCATCTAGCAATCCCACTACTGGGTATTTATCAAAAGAAAAAGAAAGAATTATATCAAAAAGATACTTGCACTCCTACGTTTATTGCTACACTATTCACAATAGCAAATATATGGAATCAACACAGTGTCCATCAGTGGATAACTTGCTAAAGACAATGTGTTATATATGCACAATGGAATACTATTCCACCTTAAAAAATACTGTGATTCTGTGTTTTGCTGCAATGTGGATAGAACCAAAGGCCATCGTCTTAAGGAAAACAACTCAGAGACAGAAAGACAAGTGCTGTATGTTCTCACTTATAAGTGATAGTTAAATAACGTATACACCTGGACAGAGAATGTGGAATAATAGACCATGGAGACTCAGAAGGATGTAGGGATAATGGGGTCTTTATGATGGGAAATTACTTAATGGGTACAATGTATGCTATTCCAGTGACGGATACACTAAAATCTCTGACTTCAGAACTATGCAATATATCCATGTAAAGAAATTACATGGGTAATTTCTTTATGGGTATAACCCCATAAATTTATACAAATAAAAATTAATTAACTAATACATAGTTTGACAGATGTAGAAAGTATATAAAAGGAAGAAATAACTAATAAATCTGAAAGATAGAGCTATCACAATTGGTTAAGAACTAATTTGTGGCACATGAAGAACTTCTGCTCTACTATCTAGTAAGTGATACAAAGAGATAAATAGCAGGTATGTATTCCCCCCTCCAGTTTCAATACTCATTCTAACCTTAGATACCCGGAAAGAGAATATATTTCTTTCTAGGGGCCATTATATTATTAAAATATTGCTGTCTCCATTGAAATAGTATGGATAGGACTTTATAAATCATAGCAACTTTTCTATATGTTAACAATGCTGTAACATTGAATTAGAAGATTAAAAAGTTATATTCACAAGTAAAACTTATAAGTACTAGTAATAGACCTGTGAGAATATATATACATAGTTGCTCTGTCTATATATATTTTTCCATTAAATATAAATACATATGAAAATAAAGAAGAGTAGAAATAGTAGAGATTCCAATATTTCTCTAATTTGGTTAGCAAAATCTTAGATAAATTCATAATTTTTGTTTTAAATTAAATTTTAATTCTAGTTTTATCCAAAAGAATAAAGAGTAGTCAAGAAAAATTGGGTAGGGAGCAATAATGAAAAGGTGTTGGCTGTATTTGACAATAAAAAAAATAGACATACACGTGAATAAAAGTGCATATGAGGCGGAAACAAACACTAGGTTGAAGGGCAGAGGGTAATGGGAGGAATATATACTCACAAATAGCACCAAAAATCAAAAGAGAAAGGAATGGAATACTCAATGTCAGTGAAAAAAAATGCTGGATATTTGGCAAATAAAGTTATTTTCTAATGTTTGCCCGATATTATATACCTTCATGGCAGAGCAGGAGCATTGCCATCTTGGACAAGCACCACCATTCTAAAATTCCCCTTGATCAAAAGACACCTAAATCAAAGGGGCATCAGCCTAATGGCTAACGTCAGCATGATCATAAATCACAAATGACATCTCTGACCAGAAATATTCTAACCATAAGATAAACTCCTCCCTGACCAGAGATGTGCCAGCCCCAAGAGAACATTCCCTCCAGCCAGAGAGATGTCAGCCCCAATAATCTCCCCTCTGACCAGAGACATTCCAACCCTGCCATAAACTTCTCCCTGACACAGAAACATTCCAAGCCTGTGATAAGCTCTCTCACCCTGAAACCAATAAATACTCTTCATCTGTAAGAGACAGCACTCCTGACCGAAATCGACCAGAAGCCCCTCTCGGGTTTATTCTTCAAAATAAAACTATCTTTGACTGTTGAGTCACTTTTCGTGTTTGTTTCCTCTTTCTTTAACTCTTAGACTTCACGCGTTCTGTTAGATTAAGTACTTAAATAATAAAATAATAGTAAAAAACTGAAATGTTAGCAAA
>NW_016815039.1:147354-155123 GCF_001698545.2 Rhinopithecus bieti
AAAAAGACCAATCATAAAAGAAGAATTTAAATTGAACAATAAATTTATTTTAAAATCAACTTTAATACTAATCAGGGAACTGAAAACAAAACTATTGTCCTATTAAATTAGCACAAATATTCAACTAGATAATGGTTAATATATAAATATATTATATATATTATGTATTTATGCATCATATATATGGGTCAAAGATTACTAACTTTCAACCATAAAATGAATGAATACTGGAAACCTAATATACAGTATGGTGTCTATAGTCAGTAATAATGCATTATTAATAATAATGTAAAATTTCATATTTGAAATTTGTCAAAAGAGTAGATCTTAAATGCTCTCACCACACATACAAAAACACGCACACACAAAGGTAACTGCATGAGGTAATATCAATATATTAATTAGCTTTGCTGTGGTAACTATTTCATAATGTACATATATATCAAAACATCACATAGTATAACCTAAATATGTGCAATTTTTGTCAATCATACCTCAATAAAACTAGGGAAAAAGGATGCATGAGTGCAATAACAGCCAAAACATAGAAGTAAACTTAAAGGTAAATAAAAAATAGTTCAACACAATCTCCTCCCAGATAGCTCAACAACAGCAACAAAAGAATTATTAAAGGTCAAGAGAGTGAGGATTTGGAAGAGAAGATTTGTTGAGGAGTATTTTTGGGAAAAGCAGTTGAGGGTCTCAAATCACAATATCTTGCAAAATGAGAAATAGTTTTTGCCTGTTCCCTTTCCTTCAATCCTAAGAAATGAATATGTCAGCTAGAAAACAGTTGGTATACTTAAATAGAAACATTGAAGAAGCTTTAATAAAAAGACTCATTACAAATTTGTGAATATGGATAAGGGAAACTAACAAAACTTAGTAAAGCACCCTCAGTACTAGCAAGAACAGGGAGCAGCTGCTATCCCTATGAGTTTGTTATTGGAAACCACTGAGACCAATAGCTATACAAGAGAGATCAACAGGGCCTATGGAACAGGCATAAGGTAGGGAAAGTCAAACCCGAATACTTGTACACAAACATTTACAGTAGCATTATTCATTATAGCCAAAATATGGAAACTCAAGAGTCCCTGAATGGATGAATGGGTAAACAAAACATGCCATGTCCAAACAACATTATATTATTTGGCCATAAAAAGTGATGATGTACTGATATATATGCTACAACATGGATAAACCCTTACAACAACATGCTAAGTGAAAGAAGTCAGTCACAAAAGGCCAGGTGCTGTATGATTCCATTCATACGAAAATTCAGAAAAAGGAAATCTATGGAGACAGAAAGGCTAGTGGTTACTCAGGGATGAGGAAGGGGGTTGGGGCTGGGGCTGTAGTGGTGAGGTAGGGGATGATAACTAAAGGGTATAGATTTTCTTTTGGGGATTTTGAGGTGACAAAATGCTCTAAAATTGACTACGGTGATGGTTGTATAATTATGTCAATTTTCTAAAAACTATTGAATTGTACAATGTAAATTGTATGATATATAAATTATATTTAATAAAGCTGTTAAAAGTACAGACGCAGAACTACTGTTATGCCAGAAAAGTAAATTTTTTTATACCCCCAAATTGGCCCCCCAAACAACTTCTGGCAATGCTCTGGAAATCAGTCAAAGTCATACAATAAAGTGAGCAGTCTTTAATTACGAACAGTTATAAAACTGAGTAAGAATAGAGGGAATCTTTGATGTTCTTGCCTTAGACTGCTCCCATTATTCCCTTCTATCCCCTAGAATAGTCAAAGTGTTAGCTCTAATGAGAAGAGACAAGATATGGACAGCAGAAGTTTTGCAGCCAAACAGGGTTCAATTGATTTGACACAGAGCACAAAAATGACCACATCCATCAATGTTGTTAGTAACAGCAGTAACCTCCATGTCCAACAAATAAGGATGGTCAGCATCTCAGCAAACCTGAGGTCAGTGCAGAAATACACCAGCAAATAAGCCACACATTTAACAGGGTGATCTAGAGAATGAGATAGCCGTGGAGAGCCTTTATAAGCTCTCCATTTATCCCAGACTTTCTGGAAGATTGTGCACATGGAGGAGAGAACAGATGAGATGCAAGATAACCACATACCTCTGGGGAACACAAAGCTGTGTTCACACAAAAAAGAGATGTAAAAAACTGCCTGAACTTTACAAGCCCTCCAAATCACACACAGTTCCACCTGCAGAGGGTAACATTTTTACCGACTTGAGATGTCTAATCACTGATTGACCAATAAGCCATGCAGTTACAAGGGTAACCCCTGAGAAGCCAGGCTTAAAAATAAAAACAAGAGTTTTAAGAAGTTACTCTGTAGAGACACTACAGAGGATGTGATTTAGGCAGGTTATTTTTTTTAAACTTAAAAAAGAAAAACAAAATTGAAAAAAGGAATCAACAGTCGCTATAGCATATTATCTGAAATGTTCCATTTTCAATAAAACATTGCAAGAAATGCAAAGAACAGGAAAATGTGAATCATACTCAGGAAAAGAAAAACAGTCACTTGATATAATCTTTGGGTGTTGTTGTACTCAACAGAAAAAAATATTTCAAAGCAGTTGTTATACATATGTGTAAATACCAAAAGGAAAGTATATTTAAAGAATCAAAGGAAAGTATGACAATAATGCCTCAATAAACAAATTATCTCAATGAAGAAATAGAAATTATAAAAACAATCAAATAGAAATTCTGACTTGAAACAGATAATAACTATAATAAAAATCTTCACTAGAAGAACTCAATAGGAAATTAAGGATGGCAGAAAAAGAACCACATAAAGATAGATTAATAGGGATACTCAAGTAAAGAATAGAGAGTAAAAGAAAAATTAAAGAAGTTTAGAGATTCAAGGGACCTTATCAAACACACCAATATATGTGTAATAAAAGTCCTTGGAGGAGACAAATAGAGAAGGTGGAGAAAAATATATTTGAAGAAAGAATGTCCTAAAGTTTCCAGAGAGTTTATTAATTTTATTAAGACAATTAATCTGCACATCCAAAATGTTCAGTAATCCTGTTAGATAATTGTATAGATAATCAAACCTAGATATATCATGGTGAAACATTTAAAAATTAAACATGATGTGAAAATCTTGACAAAGGCAAGAGAAAAGTGACTTCTCAATAGACATCCAGAAATAAAATTAAGAAAATAAATTCACTCTCAACAGCACCAAAAGTAACAAAATGTTTAAAAACAAATTTAGCAAGAGAAGTATACTTGCCCATAAAACATTACTACAAAACATTACTGAGAGAATTAAAAAGATGAACTAAATGGAGAGATGTTCTGTGTTTATGCCTTAGAACACTTAAGGTATTCCAGATGCCAATTCTTTTTGATTCAAACTATTGATTAAATACAGTCTTTATCAATACTGAAGCTGGCATTTGAACTCTTTTCAGTAGTGCAAGCCCTGAATAGCAAAAGCAACTTTCAAGAGAAGAACAAAGTTCAAATACACATACCACCCAACATTAAAACATAACATTACAATAATCTACATGGTGTGATACTGGCATAAGAGCAGACATATAGAGCAATGGAATTGGCATGAGACTCCAGAAACAAATCCTTACATTTCTGGTCACCTAATCTTCAACCAATCTCCCATTATAAGTCAATGGGGGAAAGGATAGTCTTTTCCACAAATGGTTCTGGGTCAAATGAATGAATATTCACAAGCAAAATAATGAATGCAAGTTTTACTTTACACCACATGCAAAAATTAATGCAAGCGAATCATAGACCTAAATGTCAAAAGGAAAATGGTAAATTTTCTAGAAAAAAGATAGAAGAAATTTTTGCATCCTTGGGTTAAACAATGATATGACAGCAAAAGCACAATTCATAACAGAAAGAAATGATACATTGGACTTCATCAAAATTGAAGAGTGAGATAAAAAGTCCTCTCTTAGGGAAAGAAAAGACAAGGCACAGACTGAAAGAAAATATTTGCAAACCGTTTGTCTGATTAAAGACTTGTATCCAGAATATGCAAATAACTCTTGCAATTCAATAATAAGACAAAGAGCAGCTTAAGAAAAAACATGCAAAAGAGGTTTGCTCTTGACCAAAGAAGTTATGGAAATGACAGACAGACACATGAAAAGATTCTCAGCATGACCTCTGATTAAAGACTTATATCCAGAATATGCAAGTAACTCTTGCAATTCAATAATATGACAAAGAGCAGCTTAAAAAAAACATGCAAAAGAGTTTTGCTCTTGACCTAAGAAGGTATAGAAATGACAGTTAGACACATGAAAAGATTCTCAGCATCATTAGTCATTAGAGAAATAAAAATTAAAACCACAGTAAAATACAACTATACACACTTTAGAATGGCTATAACCAAAAAAACAGACAATAACAAGTGTTGACAAAGACAATGAGAAACTAGCTCTCTCAGAAGTTGGTGGTAATGGATTTTTTATTTAAAACTTTTAGGACTAAATATACAATTAAAAATATGCACTATTGGCTTCAACATTGTAAATTAGACTCTGTGAATATTTTCCATATTCCTTCAGTTAGTCATTAGACAAGAGGAGCCTTCAAAACATATGAGTATAATACTAGAAAATCTCAACAACATACTTAGAGGAAAGCCTTGCTTCAGGGCTTTGAAACTATCTTGTTTCAGTATTCAGGATCATGGGGAG
Source organism: Rhinopithecus bieti (assembly GCF_001698545.2). Taxonomy (NCBI): domain Eukaryota; kingdom Metazoa; phylum Chordata; class Mammalia; order Primates; family Cercopithecidae; genus Rhinopithecus; species Rhinopithecus bieti. The sequence continues at coordinate 152,048 of NW_016815039.1, forward strand.
TGAGCCAAGGTGGGGTGGTAAGGTAGAGAATCAACTACTGGAACTCAGCAATGCCCTCTCTCTCCACACTCTTCCCCCTCACTTCAACCAGAATGGCACTATTATGGTATCTTCACCTTGATCATGTGTGTATCAGGTTACATATAGATAAGTTAGATTAAAAGAGAGGCACATCACACTGCTAAGGCCTGAATCATGCAATTCCCTTGAGAGGGAGATAGGGATATGAGGATACCTTCTGAGTGTTTATACCCCATTTCCCTGGAAATCTAAGAATTCACACAGAAAGTGTTTTTCTGAAGGAGCAGGATAATCTGTGCTACTTCACTAATTTCATCTTTATTCAATAGACTTTTCGATAGTTTGTATAATTTGATATGAACCTGCAGAAAGACCAAAAGGGGATGCATAGTCCCACTAATAGGGAAACCCAGAGCCAGTTTCTAAATAATCCTTCTTGTTGCTGGAGGCTTTGCATGTATCTCCACTATTTTGTGCTCAGTCAGTGCCCACAGCAACACTATATTATATTTCTACCATCCCAAGGGTAGGAGTGCAGGGGAAAATAAAGTATCTTTAATTCCTAATTCCAATTAGGTATTTCAAAAATCTAGTGTCCACATATTGAAAGATTATTGTCCTGTATTTCTGATATGAGACTCCCTTTGGCTAGTAATGTGAATAAATTATTAAGACAGTCATTTCAGTGATACTTACTTATTCGGTCACTGATGACTGGAGGTGATCCTTATGGGTAAAATACATATGACAAAATCCTTCAGAGAAAAGTGGCTTTATGACTCATTTATGTCCTCATCATAATTCTAAAGCATTCCAGTACGTATATTCAAATATAGTAGAAATACAACTAATGCTATAACATTTTATTTTATTATTTACTTATTTAATTTACAGAAACAAAGGAAATTCCTCTTTTCTAAACAATATTAAGTACCTTGAAACACGCTAATAAATCTTTCAACCTACTGTGTAGCTTTTTGGTAAAAAATAGAAATTAAGAGTTTGTATGGACTGTGACTGTCTCTAATGTTGACAGAGTTTCTTATATAGAAATCTATTCTCATTAGTAAAAAAAAAAAAATGCTTATATCCATTTTCACAGAGGTCTATTGCAGAGATAGTGAAATGATGCTCAGAAGGCTTTTCAGCTTCCTCAATGGCTTAATTTCAACGGCATTGTGCCACCAATGGTCCTTACTAAACAAATAAAAATATTCTATTGTCTCACATAAGCCTGGATCATATTTGATCCACATAAGATTATAGCAATCGTTAGAGGAGGGGTACCAATGCTTAGAGTCTATATGAAGAATAACAGCTTCATTGCCAGCCTTTGGGGCCTCTCCAATAAATGAAAACTTCTACAATTAGTCAAAAGGTTATTCATTTAGGAAGATTTTTGTTGAACCTCACCAGGGTCTTTCTTCTGATGAGAAGAAGCAGTGAATGAGTTTCAGAACAGAGTCATGAAGTGTATACGAATCCAATGGAAGATAGTAGTAGGGGTAATTTGTCATTTTCGATAACTACATTATGTCGTACCAAAGGAAAAGATGGACAACACTTATGGTTTCTCTTTTCATTAGCATAAACCAAAGAGTAATTGGAGAACACCAGTTTCTCACAATTTTCTCAAGAAAAAATTAAAATCTGAGGTTACATGGTCAACTCTTTTAGGAAATGCCTCCTCAAAATCAATCATATTAGCTTACCAAAGATTCTTTGATATTCTTCCTTAAAGAAATGTAATCATGCCTAGACTAGCATCTTCCAAACTTAAGTAGCCATAGGACAAATTTATTTTTTCATCATAATACAGATCAATTTGAGGAAAATTGGCATAAGCCTTATTTTTTTCTCATTCTCAGGCTTCAACAGATAGACATCATCAATTGAACTCTGTTACTATCTTTTTTGCTCTCTTTGCATTTATTATTCATTAAAGATTGCTTTATTAGTGTCTTCAGTTATGATTATATTCTACCTGATATGCCTATCCTAGGAGAAATTGTATAAGGTAGTCTCCACAGAGGCTGTACAGAAGATTCCATCCTGCGGATGTGAGTAAAGGCATGAATATCATGTCCACAGGGTGGCCAGATAGCTAGTGGCAGCCACCCAGGTACCATGTATCCTAGAACTTGTTTTAGTGAGTGAGAAGGAATGTAAAGAGGAATTGAGTCTGATCTAAGAAAGGAGGAGAAAAGGATTCATGCCATGTATTCAGAGGCACTACAGAAACAGAGACAGAGCATGAACTTTGGAGTCATGGATAATTACATTTGAATTGCATTCCAGTTGCACTGCTTACTTACCAGCCGAATGATTTCAGGCAAATTATTTTATTTCATGAGGACTTTGGTTGTCTTATCTGCAGAATAAGAATAATGACACTACCTCATTGTATCAGGCTGCTCTCGCATTCCTATAAAGAAATACCTGAGAATGGGTGATTTATAAAGAAAAGAGGTTTAATTGACTCATGGTTTCTGCAGGTTGTACAGGAAGTATGGCAGCATCTGCTTACGGGGTGACCTCAGGGAGCTTTTACTCATAGCCAAAGGCAGAGCGGGAGCAGGCAGCTTACATAACAGGAGAAGGAACAAGAGAGAGAAGTGGGAAGTGCTACACACTTTTAAACAACTACATCTCATGAGAACTCACACACCATCAAGAGAACAGCACTGGTGCTAAACCATTCATGAAAAAAATGCCCCCATGATCCAATCACCTCCCACCAGGCCCCACCTCCATCTTTGGAGATTACGGTTAGACATGAGATTTGGGCAGGGACACAGGTCAAAACCATATCACTCAATATTTGGAAAGGTTAAAAAAATTAATGAATATAAAGCATTTGATACACAAGACATTTGTTTCTTCTCATTCCTCTTCCTCAGTTGTCCTAGTCATGTAGAGCACTGAACAACAGCAAAAAGTTCAATACATATGCTATCTCATATCCCTTGGGCAATTAGGCCGTTGTCTAATCCAGTAGCACTGATTGAAAAAAGGAATACGGGGAGGGCGGTGCAAGATGGCCGAATAGGAACAG
>NW_016815040.1:0-2129 GCF_001698545.2 Rhinopithecus bieti
CTTATTTTACTTCCACCCACAGGAAAAAAAAACTTTTATAAATAAGATTAGTCACTGAATAAAAGGAAGTAACTAAGGCTAGTGATTGCTTAATTATTTCATGTGTTAAGAAACTTTAAATTACTCCAATAAATTAAAAATTCATAATTGAACATTTTATGACTGTAGATACATTCTTGGAGTTAGAAAATACCTAAAGAGATTCTCTCCTTCAATCTTTCACCTGACGAAAATATAATCTCTATGAAATTCCACACAAAAAGCCATTTGGCAGCTATTAGAAAATATCTAGTAACGAGACACTCCGTAATGGGACATGGGGACTAGCAGTTGGGAAACTCACTTCATTTACGTACTGGATATATATTTATGTAAAATAATTATTTAGAAATCTGACCCCACCATTTGGTTACATTGCTGTATGCACCCACAGTATTCCACATAACTCCCCTCTCAGCATTTGTCTGTCTTTTTAAGTATTATTATCTCATTCCTTCAACTCAGAGAATGCGCCTGTCTTGTTCCTCCCTCTTTCTCCAGCACCTAACATACTGCCTAGCAATGGATGCTTAATAAATATTTCTTGATTCAGTGCATAACAGTTTAAGTACATGTCCTAGAGATTTTCAGAATAAATCAAAGCATTTTTCACAACATCTTTTTTATATTATATGATATTTAACAGATCTCTTTTCCAGAATCAACAACCCCATATTTTGTGGCCACTTGTGACCTGACTGGTCCCAGAGTCTGCTCTGTTGAAGTCATTGTCTCCAGAATATGACTCATTTAGTCAAAATCCCCTTCAAGGTGTTACAGAGATTGAGAACAGGGTACTCCAGCAGAATACAGTGAAACTATTGTCTCCTTTGATACCACCTCACTGCCAACAAATGCTGTTTGTGCTTGTATCTGTTTCCTATTTAATCACATAATATTGTTTGGACTATATTGCATTGAGGTCCTATTCACTTTCATGTGAATTTATTTGAAGGATGCTCTCCTCATTGTTTGAAACTAAATATAAGATTTGAATTTTCTTGCTAACTTTTTCAGTTTATATTTCATATTAATAAGAACAGTGTTTATTCTTGATACTCTCATTTCACTCTCAAGATGCCCCTGCCCTCCGACACATTAACGACAATGTTAGTGTCACGCACACCCTGGAAAGGACTCAAATTGAAGGAAGTGATCATGCTGATAATACAGAACCAGAGTTTTGAACATTTGCCTGTCATTTTAGAGAAAATAGTCCCTATGTCCAGCATGAATGTGAGCACAGTTCTATGTATAGCAGCTCCAAAGTAATGACACAGACATGAATCATCTGACACAAATCAACACAAGAGGCAACTTCTGATAGATTCAAAAAGTTAAAGCTTTTTACAGATGATAGCCAAGTAAAGAGTTTTTTCAAATCGAAACTGTTTTTCCATTAAATCTGCATTACCGTTTTAATACTCACTTTTGTTCCAGATAGCCCAGTAAGAATTCCCAATTAAAGTCAACAGCTTTCACCAACTCCTGTTCTCATTGCCTTTATCCAGTCTATCTATCCTCTCATGTCATTCTACAAAGTGTCAGTAAGATTCTTCTTTCTCTTTATATTCTTGGCTCAATTTATTTAATAAACACTAATTAACATCTTACCATGTATTTGTTGTAGGGGTACAGCAAATTTATTTATATTCTCATCTCATTCTAGAAGGTAATATAAGTGAATTATAAGGTTACAAAAAAAGAAACAAATGGAAGGAAAGAAAGGAAAGAAGGAAAGGAAAAAGGAAAGGAAAAGGAAAAGGAAAGGAAAAGGAAAGGAAAGGAAAGGAAATCCAAATAGGAGCAACTAGCAAATGGGAGAAAAACAAGACAAAGACCTAAAATGGAATCAAGAATGAGGCTTAAAATCCATCCCATGAAGACCTACAAATTTCCTTCAGCTGAAGCAAAGTTAACTTTAACTTTTTGGACAGTCAAGGCAAAATGGAAAAACCTGATTAATTTCAAAATCAAAAGTGTTTCTAACATAAAACATAATTGCTCAGAAGTACCATTCTCCTTAGTCCTAAAAGCAAAAAAGTGTTTTCCTCCTAAGGGTTTGTATAAAACAGTATCTTCCCTCTTTA
>NW_016815041.1:0-770 GCF_001698545.2 Rhinopithecus bieti
ACCTGCACGTTGTGCATATGTACCCTAGAACTTAAGGTATAATAATAAAAACAAGAAAAGAGGAAAAAAAAAAAAAGCTACCAAAGGCTGCTAGGCAATGCCATGTGTTTCTGTGGGGCTGAGGGGAAATATCCAGTCAGCTACATCTGGAAGAGAGCAGAACTCACAGTGAAAATAGGAGATAGAGAAGACAGGGCCTGGCTGCTGTACATGGAAGAGGAAGCCTCAGCTGTTGAGAGATGCAAAGCATGAATAAAAAACAAAAAACAAAAATGGTGGGAGAAGGAGTTAACATCAAAGGAAGAAAGGGCACAAAGAAAGAGTGCACCTAAAGCTGCAGGTGTGATTACCTCTGTGCCTTGGGCTTCAAGGCCAGGGAAGCTGCACGCTGACCTCACAAGAGACACTATCTTTTTGACCAGCAGCCTGCCCTCCGCAATCTGCTGTCGTAGGGCACTGTAGTCATCAATGTGGCCAATGACATGGCGGCCATGCTTATTGGCAAAGGAGCCATCAGTAGCATCACCCTCCAGCTTGGGAGGGGTCTTCATTACTGGAGAAGTATCCAAACCCAAGCCTGGAAAAGAAAATAACACGACAGAATCTTCTGTTATTCATAATGATATCCTAGGTTTGCTCCAACTCAAAAGAGGTAGGGGACAAGAAAAGGAAGAGGCTGGGAACAAGAAAGGAAGCCTTGGAACGTAAAAGGGTGGGGCAAAGTCCATAGAGATCTTCTGGCTTCTATATTTCTATAATGTTTCTTACAT
>NW_016815042.1:0-2128 GCF_001698545.2 Rhinopithecus bieti
AAAGCTCCTTCTAGTTTTATTGGAGGATATTTTCTTTGTCACCATAGGCTTCAATGCAATCCAAAATATCTCTTCTCAGATTCCCCACTGCAATGCTACCAAACTGATCCATGAAAGGAGTTTTGTAAGTCTGTGAGATGAAATATTACATTGCAAAGCGATTTCTCAGAAAGCTTCTTTCTTGCTTTTATATGAGAATATTTCCTTTGTGAACATAAGCTTCAGTGAGCTCTGAAGTATCCCATTGCATATTCCAAGAAAACACTGTTAGCAAACTGCTCAGTGAAAAGAACAGTGTAAATCTGTGAAATGAATTCACACATTAGAACACCATTTCAAAGAAACTTTTTTTCTGGTTTTAATCTGAGGATATTTCCTTTGTCACCATAGGCTTCTATGCGTTCCAAAATATGCCTCCTCAGGTTCACGAAAATCAGTGCTACCAAGCTGATTCATGGAAAGAATCACATAATTCTGTGAGGTAAATTAACACTTGACAAATCTGTTTCTCAGGAAGCTTCTTGCTAGTTTTTATATGAGGATATTTCGTTTGTCACAATAAGCTTGAATGCACTGTGATATATCCCATTGTAGATTCCAAGAAAAATGTGTTAGCTAACTGCTAAATGTAAAGAATAGTGTAACTCAGTGAGATGAATTCACACATCACAAGGCAGTTTCTCAGAAAGCTTCCTTCTAGTTTTATCTGAAGATATTTCCTTTTCAACGTAGGCATCAATGCGCTCCTAAATATCCCTTTGAATTTCCCACGAAAACAGTGTCAGCAACCTGCTCCATGAAAACAACAGTGTAACTCTGTGATGTGAATTCATACATCACAAAACAGTTTCTCAGAGAGATTCTTTCCAGGTTTTTATGAGGATATTTCGTTTTTTACCATAGGTTTCTAATATCCTTTCTCAGATTCAAAGTAAACAGTGTTAGCAAACTGCCCAATGAAAAGAAGACTGTAGCTCTGTGAGATGAATTCACACATCACAAAGCAGTTTTACAGAAAGCTTCTTTTTCATTTTTAACTGAGGATATTTCTTTTGTCACCATAGGCTTCAATGTTCACCCAAATATCCCACTGTAGATTTCAAGAAAACAGTGTTATCAAAGTGATCAATGAAATGAACAGTGTAGCTCTGTGAGATGAATTCAAACATCACACAACAGTTTTCAAAAGTCTTCTTTCTAGTTTTTTTCTGACGATACTTCTTTTGTCACTCTGGGACTCAAAGTGCTTCCAAATATCCTTTGCAGTATCCACGATAACAGTGTTAGCAAACTTCTCCATGAAAAGACAGGTGTTACTCTGTGAGGTGAATTCCCACATCACAAAGACGTTTCACAGAAAGCTACTTTCTAATTTTGTCTGAGGATATTTTCTTTTCACCATAGGCCTCAATGTGCTCCCAAATATCCCTTTGCAGATTCCACGAAAACAGTGTTAGCAAGCTGCTCCATAAAAAGAAAGGTGTAATTCTGTGAAATGAATTCACACATCACAAAGAAGTTTCTCAGAAAGCTTATTTCTAGTTTTTATCTGATTATATTTCCTTTGTCACCGGAGGCCTCAAGACAATTCAAAATATCCCTTCGCAGATTCCAGAAAAACAATGCTACCAAACTGCTCCAGGAAAAGAGTCGTGTAACTCTGTGAGATGAATTCACACATCACAAAGCAGTTTCTCAGAAAGCTTCTTTCTAGTTTTCGTCTGAGGTTATTTTCTATGTCTCCCTAAGCTTCAATGTGCTCCAAAACATCCCATTGCAGTATCCAAGAAATCGGTGTTAACATATTCCTCAGTGAAAATAACAGTGTAACTCTGTGAAGTGAATTCACACATCACAAAGTCGTTTCTCAGAGAGCTTCCTTTTGTATTATCTATGAGGATAATTCCATTGTCACTATAGGATTCAATGAGCTCCCAAATATCCTATTGCAGATGCTCTAAAAACAGTGCTAGCAAAATGCTCCATGAAAAGAGTAGTGTAATTCTGTGGGAAGAATTCACATATCACACAGCAGTTTCTCAGAAAATTCTTTCTAGTTTTATCAGAGGATGTTTTCTTTTCACCGTAGGCCTCAATGCGCTCCCAAGTATCAATTTGCAGATTCCAC
>NW_016815043.1:0-773 GCF_001698545.2 Rhinopithecus bieti
CTCTGGCTCTCTTGCCTAGGCTGGAGTGCAGTGGTCTGACATTGTCTAACTGCAACCTCCACCTCCACCTCCCAGCCTCCAGCCATCCTCCCAACTCAGACTCCTGAATAGCTGGGACTATAGGCATGTGCCACCACAGCCTGGTTAATTTTTATATTTTTGGTAGAGGCAGTGTTTCACCATTTTGTCCAGGCTGGTCTTAAACTGCCGGCCTCAAGTGATCCTCTTGCCTCAGCCTCCCAAAGTGCTAAGATTACAGGTATAAGCCACACTGCCCAGCCCAAAATCTTTGTATGAGGTCTGTATTTATTATGTTAATACCAATATTAAAGACAATGGAAAATAAATAAAATATAAAATTGTAGCCAGGCACAGTGGCTCATTCCTGTAATCCCAGCACTTTGGAAGGTTGAGGCAGGAGGATTGCTTGATGCCAGGTGTTTGAGACCAGCCTAGGCAACATGGTGAAATCCCATCTCTACCAAAATACAAAAATTAGCTGGACTCCCGTGGAACATGCCTGTAGTCCCAGCTACTGCAGAGACTAAGTTGGGAGGATAGTTGGAACCTGGGAGGCAGAGGTTGCTCTGCACTTCAGCCTGGGTGACAGAGGGGGGTCCTGATAAAAGAGAGAGAGAGAGAGAGAGAGAGAAATAGAAAGAGAAAGAGAGGAAGGAAGAAAGGAAAGAAGGAAGGAAGGAAGGAAAGAAGGAAGGAAGGAAGAAAGAAAGGAAGGAAAAGAAAGAGAGAGAGAGAGAAAGAAAGAAAGAAAG
>NW_016815044.1:0-774 GCF_001698545.2 Rhinopithecus bieti
TGATCTTGGCTCACTGCAACCTCCGCCTCCTGGGTTCAAGCGATTTGATTCTCCCGCTTCAGCCTCTGAGTAGCTAGGATTACAGGCGTGCACCACCACGTCCAGCCAATTTTTTGTGTTTTTAGTAGAGATGGGGTTTCACTATGTTGGCCAGGTTGGTCTCAAACCCTGGCCTCAAGGGATCTGCCCAAAGTGCTGGGATAACAGGCTTGAGCCACTGTGCCTGGCCTGAATTTCAAAAAATATTTTATCAGCACTTTGGGAGGCCGAGGCAGGCAGATCACCAGGTCAGGAGATCCATACCATCCTGGCTAATACAGTGAAACCTCGTTTCTACTAAAAATACAAAAAATTAGCCGGGAGTGGTGGCGTGTTCCTGTAATCCCAGCTACTCGGGAGGCTAAGGCAGGGGAATCGCTTGAACCCGGGAGGCTGAGGTTGCAGTGAGCCAAGATCACACCATTGCATGGCAGCCTGAGAGAGAGAATGAGACCCTGTCTCAAAAAAAAAGAAAAGAAAGACCCTTGAGCCAGAATCTGCATTTTGACAGTTCCTTGGGTGCTCTATCTACATCAGTGGTCCCTAAAGGGCGATCCAGGGTCCTCAAGACTCTTTTAGGGAATTTTTATAATGCTACTATTAAGGTTTTGTTTGTTTTTTGCCTGTTTAACTCTCATCTTCTCCTGAATGTACAGTGGAATTTTCCAGAGGCTCCATGATATATAATGTTTAAAAAATTGAATGCAAAAGCAGCTATAAGGATCCAGCTGTTCT
>NW_016815045.1:0-773 GCF_001698545.2 Rhinopithecus bieti
TATATATATATATATGAGATATGTAGTGAAGCAAGAGCTTGTGAACAAGCTTGTTATTGTTTCTGAACAATAAGGGTAAAACAGTCAGCTGACCCACATATATACCATTTATTAGAATAAGAAAACCCAGACTTTAAAATAACTATGGTTAATATGTTAAATCGACATACTAGAAAGGTGGACAAAATGCATGAACAAATTGGGAATTTTGATAGAAAAATATAAAGTAAGAAAATAAACAAACTACCAGAATAGAAAAAGAGTATCAAAAATGAAAAGTGTGTTTCTATGGACTTAACAATAGAGCACACACTGAAGGAAATTGAACACAGGTCAAAATAAATTACCAAAACTAAAGCTCAAATAGAAAATATCTGTGTATATATGTATGTATGTATCTATCTATCCATCTATCTACAAAATATCAAATATTCTAGGTAAATAATAGTATGAGATAATATCACATGTTCTAATACATTTGTAATTAAATTTCTAGAAATGGGTAAAGAAAAGGAGGAGTGGGAAGACATTTTTGAAGGGATAGTGGCTGAAAATTTTTCAGAATTAATGAAAGAGAGAAACCCACAGGTGTAAGGACCTTAGTAAACTCCAAGCAAGATTAAACACACACACACACACTCACACACACACACACACTCACACACACACACACACTCACACACACACACACACACACACACACACACACACACACACACACACTCACACACACACACACACTCACACACACACACACTCACACACACACACAC
>NW_016815046.1:0-5724 GCF_001698545.2 Rhinopithecus bieti
GTGTGTACAGGAACCACCTGGGGATCTTGTTAAAGTGCAGATGCCCATTAGGTAGCCTGAGGTGGAGCCTGAGACTCTGCGTTTTCTCGCTCTCTCTTTCTTTCTTTCTTGGATCTCACTCCAAGAAAGTGAGAAAGCCGAAACTGGAGGGCAGTGGCACAATCGCTGCTCACTGCAGCCTTGACCTCTCAGACTCAACCCTCAATCTCCACCTCAGCGTCCCAAGTGACTGGGACTACAGGTGCGTCCCACCATGCCCAGCTAATTTATTTATATGTTGTAGAAATGGGGTCTTACCATGTTGCCCAGACTGGTCTCCAACTCCTGGGCTCAAGCAATCCTCCTGTCTGGGTCTCCCAAAGTGCTGGGATTACAGGCATAAGCCACCACACCCGGCCAGTTCTGCATTTCTAACAAGCTCCCAGGTCATATGGATTCTGCTAGCCCAAGTCTCACACCCTGATCTGCAAAGGGGTGCCAGGGATTTCTGGCTCTGCATCCTCTCCGCAACCACCCAGCCCACAACAAAGCCACAGCCAAGACTCTGGGGAAATGTTGAGCCCAATTAAGTGTCCTAGAGCCAGACAGAGAAACTGCCCTGGAAAACAATTTTAAGTCCAACAGCTGCTTGAACTTTGATACTTGCTAGAGAAGCTCTCAGCACTGCTGGGAAAGCCAGCCTTGGAGCTTTGCAGCCTGAATCAGCTCTGAGAAAAGAAAGCAACCAGAGTCCTGACTGCAGGACTGAATCTCACCTCTCCAAACCCCTGTCCGACCTCCAGGCTTTCCTGGCTGAATGCAGAAAGAGAAAACACCCAAACGCCCCTCCAGAGAAGAAGGGTGTGCAAAGATTTGCATATTTACCTTCCAAGTGCCCAGGCCCACAATGGGCATCTTGGCTTTGGTACTGAGCTCCACAAAGGTGGCCATGGTTGGTGCAGAAATGATTCTGAGTGAGCAGGTAGAAGTCTCACCTCCTGCTTTTTGTTGTTGTTTTTGATACCGTCTTGCTGTGTCGCCGAGGCTAGAGTGCAGTGGTGCGATCTCAGCTCACTGCAGCCTCGGTCTCCTCGATTCAAGCAATTCTCCCGCCTCAGCCTCCCGAGTAGCTGGGATTACAGGCGCCCAGTGCGACTTCCAGGTAATTTTTATATTGTTAGTAGAGACAGGCTGGTCTCAAACACCTGATCTCAGGTGATCCACCCACCTCGGCCTTCCGAAGTGCTGGGATTACAGGCATGAACTACCGGCCTGGCTACATGCTGCTTTTGAAGGCTGGTGTTATCTATAGTGGGAGGAGTTGGAGCCTGGCCACAGTAGCTTTCCTGCCAGAAGCAAACAGGAAATCCATTCCAAGCTTTTGTGAGATTGAGGATTGTGTGAATGAATTATTAATCACCGCACCCTTGTGCAAAGCTCTCTGTTTGGTAACAGCATCATTAGAGTTTCTGCTTGTTCACCATGACTCAACAAATTTAACACACCCAAAAGTTGGAAAGTAGGCAGGGAGAGAGAAAGGAAGGAAAGAAGAGTTGGGGGAGGGAGGGACAGAAGCCTGGCCAACATAGTGAAACCCTCTCTACTAAAACTACAAAAATTAGCCAGGCACGGTGGCACATGTCTGTCATCCCAGCTACTTGGGAGGCTGAAACAGGAGAATTGCTTGAACCTGGGAGGCGGAGGTTGCAGTGAGCCGATCGTGCCACTGCACTCCAGCGTGGGCGAGAGAGTGAGACCCTATCTCAAAAAAGAAAGAACGAAAAAGAAAGAGAAGAGAGAAGAGAGAGAGACAAAGAAAGAGACAAAGCAAAGAAAAGCAAAGAAGGAAGAAAAAACAGCGGCTTTCTTTCCCTGTGATGGTTTCCTCTGTGAAATGGAGTCTAGGGAGGAGAGGTGAGAAGCAGTGTTTCCATTTTAAAAGTTGCAATTGCAGGTTCAATGCAGAGATGGTCAAATCCTGAGCTGATTAGAGTCAGCTGTAACTAGTTGGTAGGCAGCAATCTAGGGAACATGATACAGACCTGGGCCGTGCTGTGACACACCATGACAGGCCAGGGCCACGTCACAGCATCAGCTTCACCTTGCGGGTAGTGGGTTTTTCTGTCTTCTTCGCGTTCTTGTTTATGAGTTGGGTTTGATTGATAATTGAAATGGACTTGAACCTCTAGGCTGTGGCTTATGACAGCTCATAGAGGGCCATTGGCATGATATTTTGCACCTATGAGTGAAGTATCTTAAATTTCATTGATGTTTGTTAAATTATCTACTTCGACATTAATAATACATGCATGGGCCGGGCATGGTGGCTCACGCCTGTAATCCCAGCACTTTGGGAGGCCGAGGAAGGTGGATCACTTGAGCTCCAGGGTTTGAGACCGGCCTGGCCAACATGTTGAAACCCTGTCTCTACTTAAATCCAAAAATTAGCCGGGCATAGTGACACATAGCTGTAGTCCCAGCTGCTTTGGAGGCCTGAAAATCACTTGAATCTGGGAGGGAGAGATTGCAGTGAGCCCAGATCATGCCACTGCACTCCAGCCTGGGCATGAGAGAGACTCTCCCAAAAATAGATACATAAATACATGCATGCCTCATCATCTGGTGGCCACAAAGTCTCCTGGATCTGCACATGGGGCGCCTTATTTTCCCAGTGTATACTGGATGACATGCAGTGCTAGTATTGTTGAAATATTAAATCCTTAGTGACCATCAAGCTAAATAACAGAGAGAGGTCCCCAAAAGAAAAATATTTCTCTGGGAATAGACCACTGCAATGGGAATACGCATGCCAGAGGAAAGTATGTGTACATTTGGGGAAATAAAGGAAGACAAAAATTTTTCAAGGAAGAAATGAGGATTATCTAATTGCTTTGAAATAATTAGCCTTGGCTACAAAGATCGGTCATGAAAGTGTTAGTCTGAGGTTGGACAGGCAGTCGTTCACAGGTCCTTGCAGAGTATGTTTTGTGTTGAGTTGCAATGGGCTTTGTTGAAGGTTGTGGTTTTTGCAGTCTTGGTAGTTTTGGCTTTCAGGTATACAACCATTAGAACCCTCCTTTCATGGCCTTCCCAGCTGTATTTGTTAGAGTCTTTTTTTTGTTTGTTTTTTAATATTAGTGACTTCATTTTGATTCTGACCATTTTCACGTGATGCACAGAAGAAAGAAAAGTGTATTATTCATAATAATATTCCTTGGAGAACCACTTAGCTATGAATCAGTGAGGAGGGAGATCTTTTTTAGATAATTGAGATTAAGAAGGTATATCGATTAGCTGTTTTTGTGTAACAAACCAACTGGTTATAACAGCAACCATTTATTTGCTCGTGATTTTGTGGGTTGGCAATTTGGGCAGGAAGCAGCTGATAAGCTGGTCTCAGAACCACATGGTATCAGCTGGGTTTCCTCACCTCTGTGGGCTTCACTGAGGTGGACTGGGATGTCAGGGAAGGCAGGGACCCCTCTTCACATGTTTTTCGTTTTCCATGAGGCTAACTTGGACTTGTTCATAGGTAGCAGCATTGTAGGAGGCCTACTCTCGGAATGTGTGCAGAGTCACCTGTCACCTTCTATGGATCAAAGCAAGTCTCAAGGCCAGAACAGGGCCAAGGAGTAAGGAAATAGATTCCACCTCTTGAGGGGATTGGTTACAAAGAATTATGGCTATTCTTAATGAACCCCAGAAGTTGTCATAAGAGTTTTGATTAGCTACTTTCTAGCTTCATGAATTTACCAATGTATTCCTGGTTTTCCACCTTTAAGAAACTCTTATTTTTTCAATCCGATGAATCTATGTGCATAAATTACTTTGTTAAAAATAAATATATGCAAATTGAGAGACAATTATTTTATAGAAGGAAAATTAATGAGGAGTAGTGCCACTTTTCATTCTCACATCCATTTCTCCAAGAAACAGAGGAAACAGCAACGAATATACCTGAAACAGGGAGGAAAAGAACAATTCCAAGAATTGTGGGAGTGAAGAGAAGTTTCTGGGCAGAACAGTGTGAGACAAGGGCTGGAAGAGACTAAGATACATTGGAAGAACGGGAAGAAGCCAGTGTGGGGATGTTCAGAGAGTAGACTTACGGGTGCCCAGCAGAGTTAAAGCTAGAGTGGTATGCAGGTACCAGAGGGTCAGGAGCTGCAAAGCTGTGATCACGGAGGTGGATTTACCATGAAACTAACAAAACTTGACCTTCAGTCGCCCTCACTTGCCTGAGCACCATCTTAGACTTTGTACCTAACATTGAATTCTTAATTTTGTATTCTTTTTCTTTAAAAGAAAACCCTAATTGTACAACGTCAGGATCACAAAATCTGAATCCACCTTGTATGTTAACATTTTTTGTCTTTATTTGAGAGCACCAAAGTTTTGTTTTTTATTTTTCAAAAATCTTTTTATTATGAAATATTTTGAAAATATGCAAGGTCCTCACTTTCTCTCCTTGTGCTCTATTTGTTTTAAAAATCGTATCATAGCTGGGTGTGGTGGCTCACACCACCTGTAATCCCAGCTCTTTGGGAGGCTGAGGCAGGAGGACTACTTGAGGCCAGGAGTAACATAGTGAGACCCTGTCTCTATGAAAAATACAATAAACAATTAGCCGGGCATGGTGGCACATGCCTGTAGTCTCAGCCACTCAGGAGGCTGAGGCCAGATGATTGCTTGAGCCTGGGAGCCTGGATAACAGAGTAAGGCACTGTCTGAAAAAAAAAAAATCACTTTCTCTCTCTAGTTTCCCACCCTCCGGATTCTGCTGATTATCGCATTCCCAGAAATGTATTTATCATGTCACTCTATCCCCCGAATGTCTTGGCAACACTTAATAAGACCTAGAGGCTTGATAAAATTCAGATCCAATTTTTGTTTTGTTTTATTTTATGGCTACTTCCTATATGCTGTGTTCTTCTGTTCCAGTGGAATGACTGGCTGCCTCTTTATTTGTATTTATTTATGTGTATTATTTATAGTAGTCATTGATGATCATTCCTTAAATCCATTCTTTCATTACATTACAAAACAGTGAAATACTAATTCCACCATTCTTTCTTCATGTATTAGCTGGCATACTTCTTTAAGGAGAAATTTATTTGGCTACCCTGAGGTATAGTTTGTATAGGAACACTGAATAATGATTGATTCATTCTTTTATTTTAGTTTTTAAAATGAGGTTTCCAAGCACCCTCCAAGATGACCGATTAGTTGTCATTTAGTGTTCTTTGAATTCATGAATTTAAATATATTCAATGTTATAATCTATTGCTATTATTGATGCTCAAATTATCCTCTTTGCCACTAAGAGCACTTCAAATTGGCTTTTGCATTCTTTTCATGTATTCTTTATAGTCTTTGGTAACTTCATTGCTTTCCTGTTCCAGACCTACATTTATCCAAGGAGACTTGGTTCCTTTTAGTGGAAACTGATATTTAGAAACCACAATTTGGGAACTAGAACCATTCTTTGCAATTGAATTGAATCTTGCTTCCAAGCCTTTTCAGTAGAAAGAGGTAGGAAATAACTTTTTAAAAACCTACCATGTATGTTGAGTAATACAAGAAACAATTAGCCAGGCGTGCTGGTGCACGCTTTTAACCCAGTTACTCGGTAGGCTGAGGCAGCAGAATCACTTGAACCTGGGAGGTGGAGGTTGCGGTGAGCCGAAATCACACCATTGCACTCCAGCCTGGGCAACACGAGTGAAACTCCATCTCAAAAAAAAA
>NW_016815046.1:5833-33895 GCF_001698545.2 Rhinopithecus bieti
AAAAAAAAAAAAAAAAAAAAAAAAAAAAAAAAAAAAAAATCATGACTTCAAATGGACATTTCTGATTCAAGTTAAGAACTGCAAGGCTTAATCTCACCTGTCTTATGTTTCTTCATTCTCTCACACTGACTATCTCACTTCCCAAAGATACAAACATAATTGCTAATTTGCTTGATTTCACAATGTACATGCAATAGTACTAAAAACACAACACAACCTACACACTCTAATTACTGAAAACAATTTTAAAGTATTGAAAACAGTTTAAGAGCCTTTAGGCTTATTTATTCTGTGAACCCTGAAAATTTGAGACAGGTCTCAGTTAATTTAGAAAGTTTATTTTGCCGAGGTTGAGGACACACACCCACAACACAGCCTCAGAAGGTCATGATGACCTGTGCCCAAGATAGTCAGAGCACAGCCTGGTTTTATACATTTTAGGGAGACATGAGGCATCAATTAACATATGTAAGATGAACACTGGTTCCATCCAGAAAGGGAGGGGGCTTCCAGATCATAGGTAGATAAGAGACAAATGGCTGCATTCTTTTGAGTTTCTGATTAGCCTCTCCAAAAGAGGAAATCACATATGCATTTATCTCAGTGAGCAGAGGGGTGGCTTTGTTTGTTTGAAATGAAGTTTCAGTCTTGTTGCCCAAGCTGGAGTACAATGGTGCGATCTCAGCTTACTGCAACCTCTGCCTCCCGGGTTCAAGTGATTCTCCTGCCTCAACCTCCCAAGTTGCTGAGATTACAGGCATGTGCCACCATGCCTGGCTAATGTTTTGTATTTAGTAGAAACGGGGTTTCGCCATGTTGGTCAGGCTGGTCTCAAACTCCTGACCTCAGGTAATCCACCAGCCTCGGCCTCCCATAGTGCTGGGATTACAGATGTGAGCCACCGCACCAGGCCCAGAGGGGTGACTTTGAATAGAATGGGAGGCAGGTTCGTCTTAGCAGTTCCCAGCTTGACATTTCCCTTTAGCCTAGTGATTTCGGGTGCCTAAGATGTATTTTTTTGACAATTCTATTTTGGTTTTAAATTCCAGGAGTTCCTTTTCAAATGTTTTGTTTTAGAATTATGTTCCAAAGCCAAATATGCATAGTTTCAAATTCAAATATACAAATCAGGTTATTTTCAGAGCAGTCTGCTTCTTACCCCTGTCAGAGTACTGAATGCAAAAAGGCAATGGGGAAATATTTTCTTAAGTTGTGAAGAAAAGAACTTTAAACTCAGAATTTTCGATCCAGCCAAACTGCCATTTAAATGGGAGACTATAATAATATTCATACACATGAAAGCCTCAGAAAATTTATCCCACAATGACTTACAATCATTAAAATGTTTATGCTTTATTTCCTGTGATCATAAGGTTCTAGGGGTTAGAAATATTTTCTTCTGAATCAAGTTATTAAAATTAGTATTTATACAAAATAATTTTAAGCATAAATACTTAAATTTTGATAAACCATTAAACATCTAATATAAAATTCCACTGGAACTTTATGTAACATAAATGGAGATTTTTTAAAAAATTTATTTATATCTGCAAGTGCTGTAAGAGTTAACTTCAGCAGGCCTGAATTAGCCTGATACATCTTATTAAAATAATAAAGGCATCTCCCTGGCATAAGCTGTGAACCGTAATGATTGGCAGTGTTTCTTTGTGACTTTGGGTCTGAGGAGTTGCGTGGCAGTTTGTGTCAGTTTTGTTGTTGATAACATTGAAATTGGTGATGTGCATCTCAGTATAAATTCTTACAGGGCTCTGTCCTTCTTTCTAGTTATGTAACAAGAAAATTCTGATGTAGGCAGAAAGATTAGATTCCATTTTTGACTCTTTAGTTCTAATGGATTCTGTACATATATTTGTGGTTCTGATTCAAGAATGTCCTGGTACAACCCTTGGAGAAAGGAAGAAAACTTGGAGCCCAGACCAGCTCCTCCAGACCCCTTGCTGGAGACAGCCTTTGACTATTACAAACAGTCTCACTTCTAGGCTGTTTCTCTATTGTTTTCTTTTCCTATAGTCACCTGTAGCTTTGTAAGCCTTGCCATTTTGGATCATGAGAGCCTTTCTTAGCGTTTGAATCCCATCTAGCTGTGGAATCCAAGGCCTTTTACAAATGTGAAAGTGGCCTGGGATGGAGAAGAAACTCTTCTTTTACTTCTTTACACACACACACACACACACACACACACATATATACTTTAAGTTCTGGGATACATGTGCAGAACATGCAGGTTTGTTACATAGGTACACATGTGCCATGATGGTTTGTTGCACCCATCAACCCATCATCTACATTAGGTATTTCTCCTAATGCTATCCCTCCCCTAGCCTCCCAACCCCCGACAGGTCCGAGTGTGTGATGTTCCCCTCCCTGTGTCTTTGTGTTCTTATTGTTCAACTTCTTTTTCTTCTATTCGATGCAAGGGCACACTGTATATTACTGTCTAGCCCTGGTAAAGAGCTGTTTGGGGTAATAGAATTCATTTAGGGAGACATGGGGATGTGACTGTGGAAAGAATGCAAATTAAACTGATTAATATCAGAATATATGATAAAATGCATGGAATACTGGTTTTTCCGTTATCTGAAAATACAACTGGTATGGATATAATCTCTAAAAGGAAATTCCTCCCCCTACTGGGTAAGATTAAAAAAATAACTTGTAGATTTGGTTTTGTTCAGTATTAATTGGACATGGAAACTGGGAGCCTTGAGAGTTGCCTAAGCCAACTCAAATAGTAAATCTGAAACAATATCAACAATCAATAAGAAATGACAGCCCTAACTAGGGAAATATTAGATGCACATGTGTTAGTGTACACAAACACCATGTACAATAGCCTGTCGTGGTCAGTAAGAAAGGCTGACCCGTTCATGGCATGGCAGTTCACTTCACAATAGAATAGAGGAAAAGCAAAACTGTGTCCCCAACAGCCTTACCAGTGCCTGACCTGGTCCAGACTCTTCTACTGATACAACAAAGTAAAGACAACTGGTAATTGATCTGTAATTAATCTGGCTAATTCACCTCTCTCCATATCAGTCACCAAGGTGAGCCAACAATTTTCTCTGACGTAGAATGATCACCCTCATGTGTTTACTGTACTACCTCAAAAATATTTCAACTCTCCCATGTATTTTCCTTCTTTCTTTCTTTCTTTCTTTTTCTTTCTTTCTTTCTTTCTTTCTTTATTTCTCTCTCTCTCTCTCTTTCTTTCTTTCTTTCTTTCTTTCTTTCCTCTTTCTCTTTCTTTCTTTCTTTTTCTTTTTTTTTTTTTTTGAGACACAGTCTCGCTCTGTCACCCAAGCTAGAATGCAGTGGCATGATCTGGACTCAGTGCAACCTCTGCCTCCTGGGTTCAAGCTGTTCTCCTGTCTCAGCCTCCCTAGTAGCTGGGACTACAGGCACACGCCACTACACCTGGCTAAGTTTATTGTATTTTTAGTAGAGACGGGGTTTCACTACATTGGTTCGGCTGGTCTCGAACTCCTGACCTCACGTGATCAACCCACCTTAGCCTCCCAAAGTGCTGAGATTACAGGTGTGAGCCACCGCACCTGTATTTTCACTAACTGTTAAGGTGAGTTCCAAATCTAATACAATTGGACAATATACTAATTATAGATTATATTGATGACATGATTATTTCTGAAACTGAAGATCAAGCTAAGAACAAAGTAATTAAGCTTATAAAGCATATCTCTAATTGGAGACGATTGCTAAAATCGAGGGGCCATGCACAGACTGTGGAAGTTTTGGGGAGATAATATGTGCTGGAATGACCCATAACATACCACAGACCACCAAAAACAAATTACTCCTCACCCTCAGACTAACTAAGAGGCTCAGTGCCCAGAGGGTCTATTTGGCTTTTGGAGAAATCATATCCCTGAGTTATGAACACTGCTGGTCCCAATACATAAAATCACTGCGGAAAAGGATGCATTTGATTGGGAACCCAAACAACAGCCTTCTTATGACTGCAGGAGGCAGTGGTTCCACTGGGAACACACAATCATCATGCTAACGTGATATGACTATTGGCTCCCCATATTCAAGCTGTGTGAACTCTCCAGCAGAAGTCCATGACTGCTACTCACCAACTTTGAATTGGGGGGCTAGAGCATTACCAAATGCTGCTCTCTGCTGTACTCCTGGAAAACAGATACTTGTTTGTTATTGGGCATTGAGATAACCCAAATAACTGAAGAACATTAAGACTGGAAATACCCATCATGCTGTGGGTGATATCAGAAAAGCAATCTGGCCAGGCGCGTTAGCTCACGCCTGTTATCCCAGCACTTTGGGAGGCTGAGGCGGGCAGATCACGGGGTCAGAAGTTTGAGACCAGCCTGACCAGCGTAGTGAAACTCCGTCTCTACTAAAATTCAAAAAATTATCCGGACGTGGTGGTGGGCACCTGTAATCCCAACTACATGGGAGGCTGAGGCAGGAGAATCACTTGAAAGTGGGAGGCGGAAAGGTTGCAGTGAGCTAAGATCATGCCATTACACTCCAACCAAGGTGACAGTGCAAGAGTCTGACTTGGGGCAAAGGAAAGGGAAGGAGAAAGGGAAGGAGAAAGGGAAGGAGAAAGGGAAGGAGAAAGGGAAGGAGAAAGGGAAGGAGAAAGGGAAGGGAAGGGAAGGGAAGGGAAGGGAAGGGAAGGGAAGGGAAAGGAAAGGAAAGGAAAGGAAAGGAAAGGAAAGGAAAGGAAAGGAAAGGAAAGGAAAGGAGGAAGAAGAGAGAAGAGAAGAAAAGCAAAGCACTCCAACGGGAGTGCAAAGCTCAAAGAAGTTCCATCTTAAAAGGGAAATGATACATACAGGAACATGCTATCAGGCAAACCAAACCACAGGAGGGATACATTTTATTCACTAGCAAGTAGCCTCTTTTCCCTTAGCACCTACAATTTTAAAAAAGAATACTAACAACAACAAAAAAGCATTCTACATCAGTTTTGCCCACCTAGTTGTATTTCATCAAATTAAAGCAAACATTTCACTACCCACACAGTACAACAAGGGCCCAAGAAGCATCACATTCAATGAATTTATTGTATTTCTTATCACTATCAAGTTAATAGGTTTATAGAAAGTTCGAATGAACAACTAAAGCCTCTGCTTTCAAAAGGATTGAAAAGCTGGTCTACAATCTTCAGCGATATGTTTTGCAAGTTGACATGAGAATATTTAAAGGCGAGTTGCCATTAGATAAATTGCTACACTTTTGTAGTGGATTAGGAAATAGGAGACAATACAGAAACTCGAAGCCAACTCTTCCTTTCTTCACCACAATTTCTTTGTTGAATGTCAAACTTGCTAGTCCCTGAACCAGAGCTATTCATACAGCAAAGGGTCCCACAGGCATGTAATACTCCAAAACAAGATACTATACCTATAAAATAGAACCTAATTGCAAGAATTCCCTGGGGATTGATACAATTATTCTTGTGTAAATTACCAAAAAGGATTATTCTTTTCCTACACCTCACTAAAGTGGGGCTATTGCAATTGTTTTGTTGCTTAGTGGACAAGATGGCCCTCTGTCTCCGTACTTATTTAGTCTGACCCTCAGTGATTGCAAATGAATGTAAAGGGAAGCCCTGGCATGTCCCACACTGCTACCACCAATAGGAATTGTCCAGTGGCTGAAGACAGGGACCTCATTTGTGGGAAAATGTTTAGATGAAAATTAATGATAAATGAAAGAAAGGTAAGATTGTCGTTGAGAGGAAAAAGTCAACAAATGATTGTGGTATCTACCTGCAATTTGGTGCCTCGCAGAGGCTAGAGCAAGAGAATAATATTTTCTCATAAGTTTTGATCCAGATTCCCCTTGGGAGGGAGAACTCTGTCTGCTGAGAACTCCTCCTTTTTTAAAAAACCAAGACGTGAGCTGCTTCAAGGTCAAACTAATGAGCCTACTAAGGACTTATGTTAGAAAGCAGCAGAATATTTCCCCTGTCAAATTCAGAGAACACTGATCAATAATCTTTTGAATGAACATTGCATGACCATTAATTGTGATTAGTGAAGGTTTAACAAAGGTATTGGGATATAAATTATCCATTGAATGCGCCATCTGTTATAAAATTATGTTTTTAAAAAAGCTGTTGTGAGTAGAAAAAGAAAATCCATGAAGAGGTGAAGGCACAATTAAAATACTTGGATCACTGACAGAGATAGTAATAATATACAACTTGGTGATCCTGCATTCCTGAGAATGAAAAGCCAGCAATTAGACATGCATGGTTCTGAGAAGCATTACAATATATACAAACCAAAATTCACCTAGGGTCACTACTACTTATACGTCCTCACCCTGAAGAATTCAACATTTTTGGATCTCCACTTTATTTCCAAATTGCACTAAAGCAATGAGTAATCAATGGCAACAATGTATCTGGTGGCTCAAACAGCATCAGCCCACCCAAAGAAAGAGAGCTTTAGGAGGATTGCGAACTGGGCTAGAAATCGTTGACCAGGCAGAATTCATTTTTAATAAGGAAAGACTGTTGAAGAAAAAGACCTTCTAATATAAATAGGGAAACTAGAAGCATCCTATTTCAGGATAAAGGACAAAGATGGCAAGTTACCTGGCATGACAGTACAGGGCTGACAATTATAGCAGCTATTAAGATGACATGCCCAAATCCAGAAATGGGAATGAGCCTGCATGCCAACACATCTGGGTTATTAGATGTCTTAATTCAAACGGAGTTTCAGGTATCCCCGACACAATGACCAGGGCATCTCACAGCAGAATTTCAAGTTACATATTTATGGAAGACTTATAAGCCACCCAGTCAATGAAAATGTTTAATTAGAGAAAGCAACCTACCAACCTACCAACATGTTCTTCCATGGCTTAAGCACCATGACTCAGTGCAAACCATTCTTTCTATAGTGTGACTCATGGTGATTTGACAAATTTGGAAAAGGATTAGAGTGTTTCCCATGGGGAATAGATGGGCCCTGTTATAGAGCCTCTTTCCTTAGGAAGCAATATTTGTTAAAGCCATATACCTAGAGGAAAGGAGTTTGACTTGTACTCCAAACATTTTGAATCCTGTGTACTCCAGACATAACAGAGATATAGCCTCAAGTTTACACTTTTTTTTTTGAGACAGAGTCTCGCTCTGTCGCCCAGACTGGAATGCAGTGACGTGATCTCGGCTCACTACAAGCTCCGCCTCCCGGGTTCACAACATTCTCCTGCCTTAGCCTCCCAAGTAGCTGGGACTACAGGCTCCCGCCAGCACGCCCAGCTAACTTTTTGTATTTTTAGTAGAGACGGGGTTTCACTGTGTTAGCTAGGATGGTCTAGATCGCCTGACCTCGTGATCCGCCCACCTCGGCCTCTCAAAGTGAAGTTTATACTCTTATGAGAAATAACACAGGGTGTGGTAGGCAAAATAATGCCACCACCACAGAGATGTTCATGCCCTAATCCCCAGAACCTGTGAATATATTAGGTTACATGGCAAAGGATAATTAAGTTTGCAGATGGAATTAAGCCTGCCAATCTGCTGACTTTGAGATGAGGGGATTATCCCAGATTATTGAGGTGGGCCCAGTGTAATCAGATGGGTCCTTATAAAGTGGAGGAGAGAGGCAGAGTTTGACATTGCTGTCAAACTAAAAGTAATCGTTTTGTTGTAAAAAGGCTGACCATGGGTCTAGGGTGGATTGTACTGTTAGGGTTCATTCTGGCAGGCCTGGAAATCACCTGAACTGTCTAACTGAAATCAGAAATGTAACTCCCAGATGAGATGCATGACTTGCACCTGGCATGGACAAAAGCCCCCCCCCCCCCACCCCCCGCAAGAGAAGTCTGGCCCTGGGGCTGACTATATGGCAAGAATATGTCTATATGACCAGCAGGGTATAAGAGGCACCAGCTTAGACTCCATGAGCATCTGAGAATAGATGCACCAAACCACCAAACCTATTCTTCCTCCCCCATCCCTTAGAAAGTCCTGGGTAGGACCACGGTCATGCCTCCTTCTGTAAAAGGAGGAAAACTTCTTTTGTGTATAGAACAGCAGAGGATGGAAGGAGGTGGTGGAATTGACAGTCGGACGAGTAGGTGGCACTTGTCTATTTTCAGGATGGGTCTGACATCTTGAAATATTGAAAGAAATCCTCAGCTGAACTTGAAGGTGTTGAAGAAGATGTAAAATTGTTTCAGAGGAGGGCAGGCAGTAAAGAACAGACAGGCAGAATTGTCCGCTTAGATTTTTCCCCCTATCTATCTATTTATCACTCTCCACCCTCTTTTCCTGGTGGCTACTTGTAGCCATGTTGTTTTTTGCTTTCTTCTTGGCGCTTTTCCCCATAATCAGACCACACTCCCCCTAGTGGTCTGCTGATGAATCTCTACTAACTAGGTTATGTAAAGAAACCTGCTGTATTAAGGTCACAACTGGAGTCCCTCTCTGTTTTAAGATGGAAACTGGAAGGATATTGTTTTATTATTTACTAAGGGGATGGGGGTGGCACTACCCACCATCTCATTTATCCCTACCTTCCATAGTGAGCTTCTTTTAGAAGAACTGGGCTTAAATTCCCAGTTCTAGGGTCTCTTGGGGGCTGTATATATATACCAGCATCATCCTTGTCAAACTAGGCCTGGAAAGAGCCACGGCTGGGTCTATTCCTACAGAACTTCTATTAAAAATAATTGGTGTAGTCTTCCCTGCTGTCGCCTCTTTCTTCTCCTTCTGACCAGAGAAGCTACTTTTGCCAAGCTGACTTACTGGGCAGAAGAGAGTTGTAAAGCTCTGGAGAGTCACCCATTCTGGTCTTGAAGGAGTGTCATCACCATCTCACACAGAGTGAGGCAGCATTGGAAGTGACCTGGGAATCCCAGGGAGGCAGCGTGTGCCAGGACTTAGGTCCTAGTGCCAGGTTTTCTGCTATCAATGTGACCTATTGATTAGCCGCTTTGAGTCTCAGTTTCTTCATATGTAAAATGATACTGTGGTGGTTCTCAGCAGAGAAAAGGGGTGGCATACCAGAATAATGTGAAATGCTTTTTTAGCATACATATTATTTCTTTTCTCTTTGGCGAAAAAAACCTTCAAAGTATTTCTGAAACACCCAATACTAGATGATTGCGAGTGCCTTAACAGATCTAACACATTGTTTGAAGATGTGTTAGACCTTTGTGTTAGATCAATTCACCCTAGACCCATTGCTCACAATAGAAGCAAGTTCCCACCACTGTGGTAAAGCTCAGAAAAGGTGTGTATCTAAAGGTTTGTTGCAAGGCTGGGCATGGTGGCTCACACCTGTAACCTCAGCACTTTTGGGAGGGCAAAGCGGGTGGATCACTTGAGGTCAGGAGTTCGAGACCAGCCTGGCCAACATGGTGAAACCCCATCTCTACTAAAAATACAAAAATTAGCTGGGCATGGTGGCAGGTGCCTGTAATCCCAGCTACTCAGGAGGCTGAGGCAGGGAAAATTGCTTGAATTCTGGAGGCAGAGGTTGCAGTGAGCCAAGATCTCGCCACTGCCTTCCAGCCTGGACAACAGAGCGATACTCCATCTCAAAACAAAACAAACAAAAACAAAACAAAACAACAACGACAAAAAAACAAAATAAAGATTTGTTACAGATCAAACCTACAAGATTGAAGGAGTGAATCTAATCCCTTTCCTGGCCTAGAACTGCCTTGACAATTTCAGGTGTGATCGGGAAACCCCATTCAATATCAAATCCAGAGCTGCGGTGGCTTGTGTGCATGTCAGACTACAACCAGCAGAGGGTAGCACATACCTATGTCCTGTGACTTTCTAGGAAAGTCACAAAACTTGCCCTGAGATCATGCTTTCTGGAGAAAGGGAACAAGGTTTAACAAAGTCTACATGGGCATAAAAAATTAAAATCCATTTAGAACACAATCTGGAACTCAAGCCCAGGTGCAGAGGTGGACCAAGGCAATCTCCCAGTGCAGGAAAACTTAGTCTTTGAATCCTCACCATTTCCCATTCCATGTCCCTCTTTGGCTTCTCAAAGTATGTTTAGAGGACTGGCACCATTGGCATCACCTAGGAACCTGACAGAAAAGCAGAATTTCAGACCCTACCCCAGACCCTCTGAGTCAGACTCTACATTTTCACAAGATTCCCTTGTGATACCTGTTCATGTTGATGTTTGAGAAGCAGCGATGTCAGCACCACTTCCCTACCTACACATGCTGCCTGGAAACCTACCCTGTTCCTTGTGCCAGCCTCGCTCCCCACAGGGGAAGGTTCCTGCTGATTTCAGCCTTCACAAAGGGGAAGCACTTCGTGTGGCCTTAGCTGGGCAGACCTGAGATTTCTTCTTCAGGTGATTAGGGACCTCATAGTGTGTTTTTAACCACCCTGCTATATTTGTCTTCACATGACAGCTGAGCAAGGGAACATTGGGGTGACTTGTCGCAAAAAGATTGTTGGGGCTCAGAAAACCGTATCTCAAGTTTAGCACTTTGAACAAAAGAAAATTGGAAGGGCTGAAAGCAGGCTCAGAAACAAGTTCTCTCTGATCTTCTCCTACCCTCCTGTCTCTTGCCTCTCATTCTCCCCTAAAGTGATTCATAGAAACCAGAATTTCCTCTACCCAAGGCGAGTCATAAAACCTAAAAATAATACTCTAACCTTTCTCCCGCCTTTCTATGTAGGAGCTGATCTGCCTTATCAGATAGTAGGCCATAAGACTCATTCCATAGGGGTCCTGCCATATGGCCAGGAGGAAGGAATGCTCAACAGAGTGGCCAAGAAGAATCTGAACAGACTGGCTTTGCTGGGCTTCCTACCTGCTCTTAGTATACTGCCATTAGAGCACATCCTTTTGTGCAATCACATTTCTAAACAGCTGTTCATTCTTCATCAAACCTAAGCATAAAAACAGTTTTCCCTAGGTTTTGGAGGTTTTATTTCTGAAGACTCCTGTTTCACATATAACTTTGATTGAATAGAAGAGTGACATTAGCAAGATGGCTGACTGGAGACACCTGACCCTTATCTTCCCTACAAGAAAGGACCGAGGCAATAAATAGACAGCTAAAATTTGACTGGAGTGCCAAAAGAAGAGCGATGGAGTGAAGCAGGGGAGTGGAGATGCTTCTGAGGTGGTTGGAGGCCCAGGAGGACAGGATGGAGGCACCTGGCCTCTGTAGCCCCATCTCACCCACCTGGATCAGACCGGCCCAGAGATAAGAGGACTACCTCTTAGTGGAAAAAGGTAAACAGTAGAATCCCTGTCACCCCTTGCCACTGCAAACACATCCAATCCTTACTGCAGAAGAATCCCACATCCTCGTAAGCCCTGAGTCCAGTTTGGAGAGCTGCTGAGAATTCACTCAGCTGTGTCACTCCAGGTGAAGAGCATAAGATGTGCACTCCCCCTTACCTCACTGAGCCACACTGCTGCAGCATAGCACCATCCTCAGAACAGAGCTACTGCTGGAGTGTGCCCTGCTCTGGGGTCATTGTCATTGTGCCTCTCTAGCACTAGGGCTCTATCTTCATTCCACCAAGCCCACATGGCACCCAGCTGCACAGAGGCTGGTCCCAGGATTGGCTATGACTCTTGTCCTGCACAACAGTGAAACAAACCCATGCTATCTGCAATACAGCTGGAAGAATAATCTAGCAGTCTCACCCAGGAAGAACCTGCTTTTGTGCCAGCCAAATGACTGTGTGTTCTCCCCCAAGGAGAACAGCTCCTCAACCCACCAAGCACCTGACATGCCCCTAGGCCAGTGGAGCAGCTATGTGCAGATGTCCAGGGTCTGAAAAACAGGCCTTCAACACTACCCGCTCCATGAACATACCCCTGGCTTGCACAAAGTCCCCACACCCACAATCAGGGTTTGAGAAACTTGAGAGGCTGACCGAGAAGCTGTGTGCCTACGTCCTGGGTCTGAAAGAAAGTCTTATATGTCACCTGTGAGAAATATACGCCGAGGTCAGCTGAGAAGCCATGCTCTTCCTTGGTGCTCAAAGCCTCTGAGGGATAGTTGTCTTTCTGCAGAATATTTGAAGGATATTTGAGGGACAAATATCTGAGGGATATTTGTCTTTCTGCAGAATAAGACATTTTGAGTAGTAGTCTCAGAGTTGCTTTGGTAAGAGAAGAGAAGGCAGCCAGACCGGTGGCTCATGCCTGTAATCTCAGCACTTTGGGAGGCCGAGGCGGGCAGATCACGAGGTCAGGAGATTGAGACCATCCCGGCTAACACGGTGAAACCCCGTCTCTACTAAAAATACAAAAAATTAGCCAGGCACGGTGGCAGGCACCTGTAGTCCCAGCTACTCTGGAGGCTGAGGCAGGAGAATGGCATGAACCCAGGAGGTGGAGTTTGCAGTGAGCGGAGATCACGCCACTGCACTCCAGCCTGAGTGACAGAGCGAAACTCCGTCTTAAAAAAAAAAAAAAAAAAAAAAAAAAAAAAAAAAAAAAAAAAAAAACGGAGAGAGAAAAGAGAAGGCTTCCCAGGCCCCATAGATGGGTCTTTGAAGGTGGCTCTGGGCCCAGGGCCAGGTGAGATGCCCTTCGGGAAGAACAACCGTCATTGTGGGAGCTTGTGATAATGATGTAGGAATCTACTGCACTGACCTGAAAAACTGCACGGCCTTTATAAAGGCCACAGAGAACGGAATGAGCACCCACAGGAATGAGACGTTCTGTGCTCTCAGGAAACAGATAACAGAGGCCAAGGCCTGCTGATGCCTCCCCAGGCTTTCTTTTCTTCCCTCATTACCCTTGGCCCTGCCTTTATTCTCTACCTTACTTTCCCTCTCCCTTTTTCACAGGTGAAAGAAAACAGAGCATAGGACAGGAAGAAATTCACTGTGTGAATTTCTTGTGAATTTCCTTAGGGACCCACAAGCAGAAGGAGAAGGGGAGGAACTGATACCAGGGCCTGCCCTAGATCGAGCCCTGGAGGTATCTCTAAAATAAGTGCATTCTCTAGCTCCTCTGTCTCTCTGTTGCTCTCGCTCTAGCACTCTCCCTTCCTCTCTGCATCCTTGTTCGCCCATACTGCGCACTCTCTTGTTTCCTCTGTGCTAAGAAGCAATTATGATATAAACTCATGGCCAGGCACTGTGGCTCACGCCTGTAATCCCAGCACTTTGGGAGGCCGAGGCGGGTGCATCACCACCCGCCTGGTAGAGACCAGCCTGGCCAACATGGGGAAACCCTGTCTCTACTAAAAAGTTAGCTGGGCATGGTAACACATACCTGTAATCCCAGCTACTTGGGAGACTGAGGCAGGAGAATCACTTGAACCCTGGAGGTGGAGGTTGCAGTGAGCTGAGATCGCACCACTTCACTCCAGCCTGGGTGACAGAGTGAGGCTCCATCTCATTCATATATATATATATATATATATACACTCACTATATTCACAGGGCCTGCCTCAACCTACAGCTTCCCCCAATCCTTCCTTGCTCCACTACCCACCTTGCTGTTTCAGGTCTCCCAAGCCCAGACCCAGTCCCCATGAGGGGGGTTCTCTGCTCCCTTCTTTATAATTAAGCCCATTGAAAACTTATTCATTTGGAGCTAAATGATATCCATGAGTCCCTGATGACCCAGACCTAACAGCTACCTCCCTCAGGACATTTCCATTTCAAAGCTTGAAACTTGAACTGAAATCTTGAGGGTGAATTGGTAGAGAGTGGGGGAAGAGGTTCTGTTATTCCAATTACAGAGATGTCTCCATCCCAAGGTA
This sequence comes from Rhinopithecus bieti, assembly GCF_001698545.2. Lineage (NCBI taxonomy): Eukaryota > Metazoa > Chordata > Mammalia > Primates > Cercopithecidae > Rhinopithecus > Rhinopithecus bieti. The sequence goes on from NW_016815046.1 coordinate 19,580, forward strand.
GAGTATATTGGGAGATGATACTAAATATGTCCCATCCAAAGGGTATTTTCCTCTTCCTGTCATTTTCTTTTGAATTTTCCCACCTGAAAAAGTGCTGGACCTAGGATAGACAATCAATATTTCAAATAAAACATAAGTTGGAATTTATAGTGTCATCAAAACTATAGCTGTGATGGTGACGGTAACTTCTTGGGTATATATAGAAATAGAAAACAACTGATGCTGTTGACATTGAGTTATTGATACAACATCGGGGATGGTTGGTTACTCATCACTAGTATACGTTGCCATCAGCGTCATAACTATTATCATTGAATTTCAGAGTCTAACAAGCTTTAGTCAGTGTGAGCACATTTTTATAAATAGGTTGAGCTTAATTTCCTAGAGAAAATTAGAGAAAAGTTTAGAGAGCTATTTTTTGGGCTTATGAGGCTCAGTATTGTATCTCATAAAATATGGAAGGCCTCACATACCCATAGTGAACAGAAGCTCTGGCCTTTGTTTCTGTGACTCACAGTTTCAACTTTGCCTTGGTATTGTGCTGTTCCTAATAAGACTATAAATTCTTCTCGCACAAGTACAGTCCCTAATGCTTCCTTGTTTCCCCCAGAGGGCCTGGGACAGTGTAATTATATAGTAAGTGCAGTTCCCTGTGGAATGAATGAATCCAAAATCATCTGCTTCCTGTGTTCTCCAGGAAGGGTCACTTTGGCCTGCTAAGGATAGAAAAATGCCTAACAACAAGAGGTGTGAGGAAGAGGAGGCAGCCATTGTTTTTGGCCACCACACGGCACATGTGTGCTCACACCATTACTGTTGGTTTGAGGTTAGAGACTGCCTGGGTCTTGAACAGTGTCGGTCCTGCCATTGGTGTGGTCTCTGTAACTGTTTTTGCCTTCCCTGCCTGACAAGGCCCTCTCATCTATCCAAGTCTACCTTCCCCTGTAAAGTCCTTGATATGGTTGGGCAATGTCCCCACCCAAAATCTCATCTTGAATTGTAATCCCCAGAATCCCCACATGTCATGGGTGGGACCAGGTGGAGGTAATGGGATCATGGAGAGGTGGTTTCCCCCATGCTGCTCTCTTGATAATGAGTGAGTTCTCAGGAGAACTAATGGTTTTATAAGCATCTGGCACTTTCCCTGCTTGCACTCACTGCTTCCTGCCACCCAGGAGGTGCTTGCTTCTCCTTTGCCTTCAATCTTCCATCATGATTGTAAGTTTCCTGAGGCCTCCCCAACAATGAAGAACTGTGAGTCAATTAAACCTCTTTCCTTTATAAATTACCCAGTCTCAGGTATTTCTTCACAGCAGTGTTGAGAGCAGACTAATACAGTCCTTTTCAACCCCTGCAGGTACAATGCAGGAGTTAATCATGAAATCCTTTGTGCTTTCTTAGCATTTTACTCAGACCACCTGTACCATTATATATTATATAGGTGTTTATCCTCTTGCTTGAGTCTGAAAGCTTCCTAAGAGCAGGAACCAAGCACAGTTACATTCTCTCACCACAGTTTCTTGTGAAGATAGTATTATCTGATGAGTAAATAATTAATGAGTAAATGAACAGATACAGTTCCTATGGCAAGAATGGGTAAAAATGAGAGAGACCACAGGTACTTTTCCAGATGACCTTTAAAGGCCTTACAGAAGAGAACCAAGAAGATGTTGGCAAGCCATATAAGTGGTCATTCTTCAAAAGCAAAAATACTTGAGGTAGATACAACTTGTCCTTTTTAGTAAAACCTGTGCTTCTTTATGGACACAGCCTGTGTCTAAATTTCAGTATGGCATCTTGATGGCTCTCCTAAACACTTCTGACTTGTACAGCATTCATCTTATGGGTCAAACCTCACGCAGCATGTGCAAAGTTTTGTTCACAGGTGAGCATAGCACATGATATTTAAGAACATCTTCCTCTTCCTCTGCCAATGTCTGTCTCCAAGTGATACGTCAGAGTGGTTCATCAGTTCTTCAAAATGAAGACAGTGTGATCCTGTGGGCAGGAGCTGACATGGAGCCAGACCTCCTTGGATGGCCCCAAGACTTACTGAAGTAGAACCTTGTCACTGGGGGTGTCTTTGTTACTGAAAATAAATGCCCTCCTAGGAGAAACATTTACATGCAGCCAGGCCCAAGTCTTCTCATTGCTAGAGCACCAGATGCAGAGCAGGACTAAGACAGAAGCCTCAGGACGCCCCTAGAAGTGCTTGGCTGTGACTTCCAGAGGGAAGATGCATTGGCCAGGCTCAGGCTGGCCCAGGGAGACACTGTCCCAAAAGTTGCTGTGATTTATTCACTGGGAATTGTTTAGGTATAGAATAAAGGTTAAAAGCTTGGGACAAAGCCAGGGGTGACAAGGAACATGAATCTGTTTTAGTCTATGAGGCCTGCTATAGCAAAATACTTCAGACTAGGTAATTTATAAAGAACAGAAATGTATTCTTACAATTCTGGAGGCTGGAAAGTCAAAGATCAAGACATCAGCAGATTCAGCATCTAGTGAGGGCTTGCTTTCCATTTCAAAGATATTGCCTTCTTGCTATGTCTTCAGATGGCAGAAAGGGGCAAGGGAGCTTGCTTGAACCTCTTTTGAAAGGGCACTAATTCCATTCATGAAGGTGGAACCCTCTTAATCACTTCTCAAAAGGCTCCACCTCTTAATACTATCACATTGGGGATTAGGTTCTAACATGAATTTTGGGGGTCACCAACAGTCAGACCATAGCATTATCCCTCCATCCTCTCCAGCTTCCCTCTGCAGTCCACCAGGGTGCTCATTGCAGCTCCCCAGGAGGCTGCTGTGTACTCAGGCTAGGCCCACTTCAAGAGAGCTGAACATAGACTTTCTTATTATCTAAAAATTAACAGAAAAGCAACAGTACAGAGATCAAGACAATCATGTATTTATTGCAGAATAAAGAAGAAGCTCATTCCCTCTCCCTCAGGGGAGTAAGAAAATCATCACTGTAGCATATTTCCATAATTATAATAGCCATCTTTTTTTTTTTCTTGAAACAGAGGCTCACTATGTTGCCCAGGCTGGAGTACAATGGCGCAATCTCAGCTCACTGCAACATTCATCTCCTGGATTCAAGCTATTCTCATGCCTCAGCCTCCCGAGTATCTGGGACTACTGGCGTGTGCCACCACGCCTGGCTAATTTTTTCGTTTTTAGTAGAGACAGGGTTTCCCCATGTTGGCCAAGCTGGTCTCAAACTCCTGACCTCAAGTGATCCACCCACCTCAACCTCCCAAGGTGCTGGGATTACAGGCATGAGTCACTGCGCCTGGCCCCCATCTTTATATTAATACCACATGAATCATATGAGCACAGCTTGGGGTAGAAATTGCTCTATCTTCATACTAATATCATGAAAATTGTACCACTGCAACTAAGGTAGGGTCTTAAGAATTATTATAGATATTTTAAATATTATTATTATAGATAATTAAACATAGTGAGGATCCCGAGAAGGTGTGATGTGCACATCTGGAGACCCAGGTAAATTCTAGGGGCCTTGGGAACCTCTTTGCATGGATTTGATCCATTTCCTGGACAAAGCCATGATAGGATGTGTTGGAAGCAATAGTCCCATAACAAAGACTTCTGACCCAGGTATAAAAAGAGAAGGAAAGATGACTGCTCATTTCTTGTGCCGTATGTGGGGTGGGCAGAGTATTCTCTTAAAGGTAGCAGTGAGTCATGTGCTTGCATATGTACCTGAAGTATGATTCAGGGAAGGTGCTTTTTTTTCTTTCTTTTTTTTTTTTTTTTTTTTTTTTGAGAGAGTCTCGCTCTGTTGCCCAAACTGGAGTGCAGTGGCATGATCTGGGCTCACTGCAACCACAGCCTCCCAGGTTCAAGTGATTCTCCTGCCTCAGTCTCTAGAGTAGCTGAAATTACAGGTGTGTGACACCATGCCCGACTAATTTTTGTATTTTTAGTAGGGGCAGGGTCTTACCATATTGGCCAGGCTGATCTCAAACTCCTGACCTCTGGTGATCCGCCCGCCTCAGCCTCCCAAAGTGCTGGGATTGCAAGCGTGAGCCACAGAGCCTTGCCAGGGAAGGTGCTCTGTGGGATCTCTCACATGGTTCTCCACCCTAGACCAGTGAAACTAGTTCCAAGGTATGGAAGATTTGTGCCTGTGTGTCACTGAAGGATGAGTTAAAGAAAAATAGTGTTTCTGTTTGTTTGTTGGTTGGTTGGTTTTTTGTTTTGTTTTTGTTTTGTTTTGTTTTGTTTTTGAGACAGAGTCTGGCTCTGTTGCCCAGGCTGAAGTGCAGTGGCACGATCTCGGCTCACTGTAACCTCTGCCTCCTGGGTTCAAGTGATTCTCCTGCCTCAAACTCCCTAGTGGCTGGGATTACAGGCATGTGCCACCCCACCCAGCTAATTTTTGTATTTTTAGTAGAGATGAGGTTTCACCATGTTAGCCAGGCTGCTCTCGAACTCCTGACCTCAAGTGATCTGCCCACTTCGGCCTCCCAAAGTGCTGGGATTACAGGCGCGAGCCACTGCGCTCAGCCAGAAAAATAGTTTTAAGAAACTAAGAGTGCAAGTCCAGATAGCGTATGATTCATTTTTTTTAATGTTAACAATGGTAGGAAGAGGACCTTAGTCCACTGACCTGGTCACCCATGGTGATGACAACTTTGGAAGGAGGGATATTGGAAGGGAAATTAGGGCCTCAGCTGCCAAGGTCCCATGCAGTGGGGCACCAGCAACATTGTGTGGAAAAGAGCACATGCAGAAGGTGAAAGCAGGTCAGGCATCCCGAATCAGCAGAGCCTAGGGCCCGGTACCAGGGGTACCGAGCAGAACAGTGAGAACCCCAAGGATACTAGAGATGGGAAAGAAGCCATGTTACTTGACATAGATGAGATCTGAGTTTGAGGAAATTTTTACTTGGCCTTAAAGAACAAGTTGTACCCAGGAAACAGGAAGACTTCGGGACACAGAAGTATTCATCACTATTGTTTTATTTATTTATTTATTTGAGATGGAGTCTCACTCTATTGCCCTGGCTGGAGTGCAATGGCACGATCTCAGCTCACTGCAACCTCTGCCTCCTGGATTCAACCAATTCTCCTGCCTTAGTCTCTTGAGTACCTGGGATTACAGGCACGCACCACCACGCCCAGCTAATTTTTGTATTTTTAAATGGAGACAGGGTTTTAACATATTGGCCAGACTGGTCTTGAACTCCTGACCTCGTGATCCACCCACCTTGGCTTCCCAAAGTGCTGGGATTACAGGCATGAGCCATCGTGCCCGGCCTAGTCACTATTATTATTATAGATACTATTATTGTGATGTATAACCACTTCTGGATTTAAGATGTGTGAATATAGCAGATTATTTCTCTCTGAGCCTCAGTTTGATCATCTGTAGATCAATGAGTTTGACCAGATATTATGTAAGTTTCCTCCAAATATAATGGATTGTGAACCTTATAATTTTGAAAAAAACAGGGAACTTTATGGAGAAACCAGTAAAAATTCAATACAATGAATAAAACAAAAATGACAGAAAGCATCAAAGAAGGGATGAACTTTAAATTCTTGGGTAAACATGATAGGATCACCTACTAGGAAAAACCCTGACTAGGGTGACCAACCTTCCCTGCTAGCTTGAGCCTCAGGGGTTCCCAAACCACAGGACTTTTGCTTTTAAAATCAGGAAAGTCCCAGACAAACCAGGATGAGTTGGCCACCCTACTTATGGACCTCAGGTACCCAAATAGTATTGCATGGAGAAAATGAGGACAGTTTAATACAAATCAATTGGAATTTGATTAATCAAGGGCATGAGTTCTTATAAAGAAATACATTTCACGGAAACACTAGATGCTAAAGAAAGAAAAAAGTACACCTGAACAAGAAATCTATGAGTCTCAGAGAATATTTGGATAAAAATAAAGGAAGCAAGAAAGATGTATTTTGTTCAGGGAGCCTGCCTCTGGAAATCCAGCCAGGGAGAAAATGTGTATGATAATTTACCAAGGCAAATAAATATACAGCTCAAATTCTAAAATTATTAAGCAAATTCTAACTGTTCTAAGAATGAGTATTTTTCATTGCTGTTGTTGTTGTTGTTGTTGTTGTTGTTGTTGTTGTTGAACAAAGAAAGAGGAGAGCAAGGTTTGCTGATTTTGTTTGGGGTCAGGACAGTTGTTTTTCATTGGCAGTTGGAGATGAGATTCATAGAGGATGGCATTGTCTCTTGTCCTCACCACACCGCCTGCCTCCTTCTTCACCCTCAGTCATGTTGGACTGTTTTGAGCCCCTTTGGAGGAAGGAATTAGAAGTAAAAATTGAAGAAGTTGTTTTGGTGAGAGATTTTGTAAGACTTGGGGCTCAAATAGTGGTGCTTTGGTATCTATGTAACAAAGTACAAAATACAGTGGGTAGAGAACTTTCTCTCCACTTTAGTATGGAACCCAGCTTCCCTCTGCTCCTTGAGGACTGATGGCTTTGGGAATAATTTGCCCATGGACATTGACACAGTCAGCAAGGGCTGTGAGGTACCCTCAGGGGTTCTACAAAAGTAAAATTAAATATATATTTGATGTCTTCTATATATATAGAAGATATGTACAGAAATAGATATATAGAAATATATATAGAAAATATATATATAGAATATACAGAGGAAAATATATATAAAGATGTATAGAAGATATTCTATATATAGAAGATATAAATATATATAAATGTATATAAATATATATATANTCCCTCTGCTCCTTGAGGACTGATGGCTTTGGGAATAATTTGCCCATGGACATTGACACAGTCAGCAAGGGCTGTGAGGTACCCTCAGGGGGTTCTACAAAAAGTAAAATTAAATATATATTTGATGTCTTCTATATATATAGAAGATATGTACAGAAATAGATATATAGAAATATATATAGAAAATATATATATAGAATATACAGAGGAAAATATATATAAAGATGTATAGAAGATATTCTATATATAGAAGATATAAATATATATAAATGTATATAAATATATATATATAAAGAAGATATATGAAAGATACAAATATATGTGATGGTTAATACTGAGTGTCAACTTGATTGGATTGAAGGATGCAAAGTATTGTTCCTGGGTGTGTCTGTGAGGGTGTTGCCTGATTTGCTTTCCAGGAAGCTGATTTGCTTTCCAGGAAACCAGGGCAAGTATTAAATGACCAGCAAGTAGGCAAGGCTAGGAGCAAAACTGCACATTTATTTTGGTCCCCAGCTTCAGGAAAGAAGGTGTGGGGGAGGGGTGAGGTCCGTCGGTCTCCCGCAGGGGAGGCCGGGTGAGGTCCGTCGGTCTCCAGCAGGGGAGGCCGGGGGAGTCACCTGGTGGAGCTCTCCGGGAGTTCCTGCAGTCCCCACAGGAGTGAGGGCTGAGGAAGTGCACCCAGCGCGCCGCGGGAGCGGCTTTTATGTCCTGGGCCTGGGAGTGGGCGGGCAGTGGGCGGGATATAGGCGGGTCGGGGCCTGGCAGTGGGCGTGGCTAGGCGGTTCCGGTTTTTCTCCGTCGGAGAAAAAAACCTGCCGCAGTCGACCGTGCCTTTCCCGGGCGCAGGAAAGTTGACGGTGAAGAACCCGGAACTGCGCCATCTTGCCTCCGTTCGTCCAAACATTGCCAAAGGAGATTAAGATTTGGGTCAGTTGGACTAGGAGAGGCACAACCCACCTTAATCTGGGTGGGCACCATCTAATCAGCTGCCAGTACAGCCAGATTATAAAGCAGGCAGAAGAATGTGGAAAGACTAGACTGGCTTGGTCTTCCAGCCTACATCTTTCTCCTGTGCTGGATGCTTCCTGCCCTCAAACATCAGACTCCAAGCTCTTCAGCTTTTGGACTCAGACCTTTCACCACAGACTGGAGGCTGCACTTTCAGCTTCCCTACTTCAGAGGTTTTGGGACTTGGACTGGCTTCCTTGCTCCTCAGCTTGCAGATGGCCTATTGTGAAACTTCACCATGTGAGCGTGTTGAGTCAATACTCCTTAATAAACCTCCTTTCATATCTGCATCTATCCTATTAATCCTGTCCCTCTAGAGAACTCTAATACAATGTATAAAGGATAGATACAACATATATTAAATATATTATTAAATATTTAAAATATATTTACTTATGTATTATTTATATATTAATATTAACATTTACATTATATTATTTACAGCATAAATAATTAGCCTCATTTCATCATGAAAGATGAAGTTTCTTTCATTCATTTAATTGTAATTTCATTCATTCTTTTAATTAAAATTTTATTTTCATCTTGATAGTCCATTGTATAAATATATTGCAATGTACTTATCCAATCTCTTGCCGATAGGCATCTATGTGGTTTCTAGGCTTTCTCTGTTACTACCCATGCTGCTGTGAACATCTTTGTACACATAGGCACTAGGATACACATGTGTAAGTTTCCCTAGGACAGAAATTGCTGAAGTACAAATGTTCATATCTTCAACTTTCCTAGATAACAAATTATTTTTCAAAATGATTACCAATGTGCTTTCCTCAGGTACGTATGAAAAATTACGTTGCTCACAAACAATAAATATCATCTGTAACTCTTCCCAATCTAGGCGGTTTGTAATGGTATCTGGTTGTGATTTTAATTTGCCTTTCACTGATGACTAATAAAGTTTAATACTTTTTCATATGTTTATTGGCCATTGGGGTCTCCAGTTTTATTAAATATCTGCTCAAGTCTTTTCCGATTTTTTAATTTGGTTATTGTTTCCTTAATGATTGTAGGAGTCTTTTATATATTCTGGTAACAGTCCTTTGTTAATTATATATGTGTTGCAAATATCCTGAAACATTCTGGGGTTCAAATTTGTATGCTCTTTACAGTATATTCATATGAAAAATATACTGGATTTTGATGGGATCAGATTTATCAATCTTTTCATTTAGTGCTCTTTATATCTTCTCTAAGATGCTTTCTTTTACATGAGATCGGGAAGACATTCTCTTTTTTTATCTTCTAAAATCTATACAACACTGCCTTAACTACTGTAGCTTTATAATAAGTCTTAAAATTGTTAGTGTTAGTCCTCCAATAATGTTCTTTCTCAAAGTTTTTTGGCCATTCTAGGTCCTTCCATATAAATATTAGAATCAGTTTGCCAATTTCTACCCCACCCAAAAAAAAAAAAAAAAACTGATAGGAATTTTCTTTTTTTCCTTCTTTTTATATTAATTTTATTTTCTTTTAAGTTCTGGGGTACATGTGCAAGACGTGCAGGTTTGTTACACAGGTAAACATATGCCATGCTGATTTGCTACACCTCTCAACCCATCACCTAGGTATTAGGCCCCTATTTATCCTGATGCTCTCCCTTTAAGACAATGAGTCTTAGTTAAGGTGGTTAGTTAAGGTAGACTTGGGTTTCACATAATAAAGAATATTGTAGCTACAGGAAGTAGTAACATCCTTATCACTAGAGATATTCAGAGGCTGAATGACTGAGACCATCATGGTTTCTTGTGAAAGGCTGAGCTGAATGACTTAACATTTCCCAATTCTAAAACGAAAGATCTTTAGATGCTGCAAAATAGATTTGAAAAGTGCACTAAGGGCAAAGTCTCAGTTTTGAAGCAGTATCACTTGCCATTTTTCTCAGTCCACTACTTCCCTTATCAAGCTTTCAGCCTTTCATGTATCATTCCCTTGCCATCACCTGTCAGAAAATATGACAAAAGCTTTTATCCTCTCCCCAGGTAATACCTGGGTGATGAAATAATCTGTAAAATAAATCCATATGACACAAGTTTATTTATTTAACAAACCTGCACAGGTACCCCTGAACCTAAAATAAAAGTTTTAAAAAATCCTAATATAGTTTGGACATTTTCCCCTCCAAATCTCATGTTGAAATTTGATCCCCAGTGTTGGAGGTGGGACCTGGTAGGAGGTGTTTGTGTCATGGGGGTGGATACTTGTGGTGGTGAGTGAAATCTCACTCTATTCTTTCCCTTGAGGTCTGATCGCTAAGAAGAGTCTGGCACCTCCCTCCCCTCTCTTTTCCTTCCTTTCTTGCCATGTGATGCCTGCTCCCTCTCCCCTTCCACCATGAGTAGAAATCCTTAAAGCAGATGCCGACACCATGTTTCTGGTACAGCCCGCAGACCATGAACCAAATAAACCTCTTTTTAAAAAAAATTATCCAGTCTCAGGTATTCCTTTATAGCAAAGGAAATTGACTAAGACACATGCTGTTATAGATGTATATGTATGCATCTATAATGCATATATATGTATATGTATATAACACATACACACGTGTTAGAACGTTCAGTGAATATAGAGACAGTATCAATCTCAAAAAAAGGACCCCACCAAAATTAAGAACAGCAATTCTCAATACTTTCATTAATAACATCTTATAACATGTTATTCATAACAATTAATAACATTATAGATTTTCATGTGGTTTTAGCTTACTCAAATTTACCAACATCTTTACATCTTTTTTGTTTTTGAAACGGAGTTCCACTCTTGTTACCCAGGGTGGAGTGCAATGGCACAATCTTGACTCACTGTAGCCTCCGCCTCCCAAATTCAAGCGATTCTCCTGCCTCGGCCTCCTGAGTAGCTGGAATTACAGGCGCATGCCACTATGCCCAGCTAATTTATTTTTAGTAGAGACGGGGTTTCACTATGTTGACCAGCTGGTCTCAAACTCTTTACTTCAGGTGATTCACCCGCCTCGGCCTTCCAAAGTGCTGGGATTATAGGCGTGAGCCACCGCGCCAGGCTCTTTAAATCTTTAAGTGACTATTCTTCAGAGTAATTCACTCAAAAGTGAATAGTATAGAACACTAGCTATGTTTTAAACATAGTTGTATTAAATATTTCTCTCTCTCTAGATATATATACACACACGCATATATAGTCACCTATATATGTTATGTTAACCTATATATAGGAACCTATATATGCGTGTGTGTTTGTGTGTGTGTGTGTAAAATGTGTGTACATAGGTTTTGGATTTTCACTTTCAAAAATGAAGTTGTTAAATCACCCGAATGGAACGGGCATGGCTGTACCCTCCTGTCTTCACTTTGAGACACTTTGAAGAGTTTGCCGTTTGCCTGTGGTGGTTGAGCACAATAAATAACTTCCACTTGACCCACAACAAAGTTGATGAGACTCAAAGGCTAATTTAACAATTTCTATGAGATCAATTAATCTGGGGGCCAAAGTAACCATAAATACTTGGTATACTCAGTGCTTAAAATTAGATAGGAATGGGGGAATTGAGGACAGTGATTTGCATAACATTTTCTTTGGAGATAAAAGCCAATAAGAGATTTTTTTTTCATGTGCAATCATTTCAGGCAGTTCACCTAAAAGACAATAAAGATTGTTTTGTTTTTTTCCTTAAAAGAAGTGAGATTGCTCTTCATTCTATCTTTTATCCTTTCTATAAGCACTGAGTAAGTAGGCCATTATTATCATTACTATTTCATCTTTCTCTTTTTAATATAACTTTGAATTTTTACTTGGCTTACTTGCTTTAAAATATCATATTCACATTCTTTATTCCAAGAATGGGAGAAGATAGAAGAAAGTTTTACCGCTTTTGATTTGAGGGGAGACTTAAAATGTGATAGGCTGAAATTTGGGAATAAACCCAAGGTCTGAATGACAGTTCGGATTTGACGAATACTGTACAAACAGAATGGCAGAGACTTAATCCTTGGAGAAACTCAATAAAAAGAAATAAGATTTTTGCTACCGGTAATTAAGTAAGAACAATAGTATGAAATATAGAATGACAAACTGAGAAAGCTGATACTCCTACTGCCCATGACTCCAGTAAGATCCTTCCCAAAGAAATTCTCTTCTTGCTATGTGTGCCAGGACCATGAAAATCCAGACAAATGAAAAGATTAAAAGTCATGTCAGATGGAGAACAGTCAAAACAACAGGAAATGATTTGTTTGGAGAATAAACAACTGGGTGAGATATGATATTTTCTTCAGAATTTGAAGGACTGTTATGAAACTTTTATGACAGCGCTAAGACCAGAAAGAGGATGGTTCCAGGAGTTCTGTGGGGCATGGAATAAAGACATGATGATTAAGGTTGTCTGACAAATTGACAAGCTGCCTCCCAAATCCATGCACTCATTAAGAATGAAAGTATCGGCCGGGCGCGGTGGCTCAAGCCTGTAATCCCAGCACTTTGGGAGGCCGAGACGGGTGGATCACGAGGTCAGGAGATCCAGACCATCCTGGCTAACACGGTGAAACCCCGTCTCTACTAAAAAAATACAAAAAACTAGCTGGGCGAGGTGGCGGGCGCCTGTAGTCCCAGCTACTCGGGAGGCTGAGACAGGAGAATGGCGTAAACCCGGGAGGCGGAGCTTGCCGTGAGCTGAGATCCGGCCACTGCACTCCAGCCTGGGCGACAGAGCGAGACTCCGTCTCAAAAAAAAAAAAAAAGAATGAAAGTATCTGGGAGCTGTATTAGTCAATTTTCACACTGCTGATAAAGACATATCCAAGACTACACACTTTACAAGAGAAAGAGGTTTAATGGACTTACAGTTCCACGTGGCTGGGGAGGCTTCACAATCATGGCAGAAGGTGAAAGGTACATCTCACATGGCAGCAGACAAGAGAAAAGAGCTTGCGCAGGGACTCCTCTTTTTAAAACCATCAGATTTCATGAGACTTATTTACTAGCATGAAAATAGCACAGGAAAGACCTACCTCCGTGATTCAATTACCTCCCACTGGGCCCCTCCCACAGCATATGAGAATTCAAGGTGAGATTTGGGTGGGGACACAGCCAAACCATATCAGGAGCTAAACGATAACACAAAGAAGGAAACAACAGACACTGGGATCTACTTGAGCAGGGAGGGTAGGAGGAGGGAGAGGAGCAGAAAAGATAACTATGGGATACTGGGCTTAAACCTGGGTGATGAAATAATATGTACAACAAACCCCCATGGCACATGTTTACCTATGTAACAAACCTTCACATATACCCCCAAAGCTAAAATAAAAGTTTTTAAAAAAATGTTTAAAGTAGTACTAATAATATTGTTTTAAGAATATTGAGATTAACTACTACCTGAAGAGTCCTATTATATTCACATATTGTATATAAATAATCATCTTCATCTACTTACATGTAAAAACACAAAAGTTGGCATCAAACAATACAAGGTTAATTATTACTGTAGATCTGAAAGTAGAAAAAAAACAGAATGGAATTACTTGTTCCTAGGTTGAGTGACCAACTATTAGGGATGCTGTGGATGTTTCCTCGTTGAATGAGGAATAGCAGTGGAACTTTATGGCAGTGGTCAAACTTCTGGGTCTCATGACCACTTTATACTCTTAAAAATTATTGAGGCCAGGTGCGGTGGCTCACGCCTGTAATCCCAGCACTTTGGGAGGCCAAGGTGGGTGGATCACGAGGTTAAGAGATCCAGACCATCCTGGCCAACATGGTGAAACCCATCTCTACTAAAAACACAAAAATTACTTGGGTTTGGTGGCACACGCCTATACTCCCAGCTACTGGGGAGGCTGAAGGCAGGAGAATCGCTTGAACCTGGGAGGCAGAGCTTACAGTGAGCCAAGATTGCACCACTTCACTCCAGCCTGGGTGACAGAGCAAGACTCTACCTCAAAAAAAAAAATTATTGAAGACCCCAAAGAGCTTTTGTTTAATGTGGGTTATATATCAATATTTACCATACTAAAAACTAAAACTGAGAAATTTAAACAAATTTATGTATTAATAATTTTTTAAAATAAGCATTATATGTTATACAAATAACGTTTTATGAAAATGCAACTATATTTTCCAAAACAAAACTTTAGTGAGAAGAATGGCATTACTTTGCATTTTTATAAAACTCATTAATGTATGGCTTAATAGAAGACGGCTGGATTTTCATACCTTCTTCATTCACTGTATTGGAATATCACACACCATGTGGCCTCTGGAAACTCCACTATACACTTGTGAGAGAATGACAATAAAAAAGAAAAATGCTTTTAGTATCATTATAAAAAATTGTTTTAGTCTCCTGAATCCCTCTGAGAGTATCTCTAGATCCCAGATACACTTCAACCCTTTGTAGTCTGATATCATCAACCCAATTTATCAACCTAATAATATTGTGTGAATGAGCCACACTCTCCCCTTTCAGGGTAGGGCTAAGACGACGCTACTTGGGTACAAAGCATAGACATGGGAATTCATCAGAATCTAAAAGCATCATTCTACTTTCTCTCTTTTTTTTTTTTTTTTTTTTTTT
>NW_016815046.1:34081-42291 GCF_001698545.2 Rhinopithecus bieti
TTTTTTTTTTTTTTTTTTTTTTTGCCATAATCAAGATTCATTAATCCTCAACTAGAAGTTCAATACTATTTTTTGTTTGTTTTTTCAATAGAGATAGAGTCTTGCTCTATTGCTGAGGCTGGTCTCAAACTCCTGGCTTCCAACTCTCAAAGTGCTGGGATTACAGGTGTGAGCCACCATACCCAGCTAAAAGTTTGATACTCTTGACAGCATCATATTATTTACCTGCAAAGGCTATTATTTACCTGCAAAGAAACTATCTGGAAAAGATATAATGGGTCATGTCAAAGTTGATATATCTATGAGGAAGTTTACATTTGAGGTTGTCCAAAAAAGAACCAAAGGGGAAATTTTCAATCTCCAAGTCATTTTTACTTTTTTATCGGTTCTATATAAGGTTTATCATAATTGTGTTACTGACATGTTGGAATAAATGCAAAGTTAATTACAATTGAAAAAGAAGAACACTGCAACGCAAACTAAATTATTTTTAACTAAATTTGAACTTACGTGGTTGATATTGTTTCACAACTGTTTAAGTTCAAATGTAATTTAGATCTGTTTAGTTGTTTAGTGTTTAGATCTTTACAAAGGCCAGATAACTAAACAAATCCTTTTCTCTACTTTTTAGTACTGATATTTTTAGATTACTTAGATTATTCTCAAAACAAACCCAGTTTATAGCCTAGTCCACAGCCTGTAATTAGATAACAATTACAATATTGGTATAGTAAAAGTGGAAGCCATCTAATCATTTTCCAAAACAATTTAATTCCTAAACTCATTTTGCTTTTCCTCATTTGTTGCCAACAGTTTCCTACTTCGTCAGTTTCTACATATCTCTCATGTTCTTTTCATACCTAGTCATCTGATTTTTCCTATCAGTATCTGATTTCTAAATAACCCTGCACTTCATTTCAATTACTTTAAAATTTTTCCCACAAATGTTTTCTACTCAAGGCTTTATATTTCTATTGCATATTCTCACTCATGTGGGGAGCTAAAAATGTTGATCTCATGAAGGCCAACTTTTAGCGTCTCTATCATCACCATGCCCAGATTTTCCTGAGTACAGTTTACAATTCCAGCTCAAGTTGGAACAAAAATACCCTTACTTTGGATTCCCTTAGCATAGCTCAATTAGGCAAGAATTTTAGAAATTATTACTAGCTACTAAGAAAACATTGAGAGAATTGAACCAAGAAATAACCCCTACATCTTATCCATGTTGCCAAAGTGCCCTATGAAATATACACTGGAGTATTTTTCTAAGGTGGAGTTAGTTGTGTCAAGGAGGCTCCACACAATCCACCCCGTGATTTTAGTAAACACAATGCAAACAATGTTTGAGGGAGTGTTACAAAAATCGAAAATGACAAGTCACCATGGGGATTGATTTCCTCTTGGCAGCTTGTTTACAAATTTTGTTTTACAAAGGCAGGTTTTAAGTAAATAGTAAGCAAACAGGGTGGTTACAATGAAGATGGCAAAGTTCTGTGAATGCTCCCAAATATATTTAGGCCAATTCCAGAATCCAGGTTTTAATATATCCATTGAATTTCAATTTGACCGTGAGCCTTCACAACAGGTATGGCTAAAGATCTTTTTAATCATTTGGAAAAAGGTGCATCTTCTGTGTAAACCATCTAAATCTTGTTTAAATGCTATGTTATTTGTGTTTGGTATTGCTATTCTATGTAGAAGTTGTTTATGTTAAAGATCAAATAGGTCCGTTTTAACTTCCTGAATTTCTGCTTCTTGTATTCCTGAAATGACTGGGGCAGTTATTTGTAGATTTTCTAAGCCAGCTACTTGTAGATTATGTCTTTTATCTCTGTGGAAATAGTAGACATAATAATTTCAATCAATAATTGAAATAATTCCAATTGCTACAAATATTCATAGCACTTTTCTTAGGTGAGATTTATCTAGTGGAGATAAATTTGGTAAAATGAGCTTTTTGTCATAACTTGTCCCTTTTTGTCATATCCTTGTCCCTCAAACTGTATACATTGTGGTTGGACATATGTGACTTTAAATTCTTCTATTTTGAAATTTATTCTTACTCTCCTAGCTGTTGGTTTGTAAATTAATTTTAATGAGTTAACTAGAATTTGTTTCAATAAATTTGGTTCTAATAATTTAGGTGGAGAGTTTGTTATGCCTTTGGTCCACTGTGGTTTCCAGTGGTGTGTTCACAAGCAATGTGCTTCATTCCAGCATCCTTTGTCAATTATGCATAGTCCAGAGTTCCAGGGTTTAACAGAGCATTTTGCAAAAGAGGTGTCTTTAGCTACAAATATAGGTAAGTGGGAGTCTAGTCTGGTTATGGTTTGGTAAATAGGATGTTGCACTGACCACGTAACTTTATTCCATGATCCATTAGATGGCTAGATCATGGAGAAAAAGTAATTTGACATATCTGGGTTTATTTTTATGACTTTGTTCATATTTATTTTGGTTCCTAGTGTTTCCAACCAATTGATTTAAATTATATATTGTTGTTTAAATCATCCTGAATTTTCAATGGACACTTTGGAAAAATATCTTGAAATTGTGCATATTTGGTTTTGCTGGTAAATTTGTTTAATATAGTCATATTTCTTGGTTCATTTCCTGTACAGAATATGCTAATAATCTCTGTTGTTTCGTATGTGGATATAAATGGTCCAAGTACTTAGATAATAGCAAGTTATAGTTGTCTGGTCTGTAAGTACATGTGAATATTAATTGTTCCCATTTTGTTTGTCATAATTTATCAAAAATACTTGTTTCCAATGATGTCCAAGACCACTCAGGATTTCTAGAAGATGTTGACTTTCAACAGTCAGTAAATTTAGCAGGTATTTTGTATGTTGCTATATCTACTATGATGATGGGGAGCCAGTGTAGTTTTCACAATTGTGTCCAAAATTAGCATGTTTTGGTTTCTGTTGCATCCCATGATACAGTAGACTTTCCAGTTATGGTAACATATCTGTCTACATTTTCTATAAACTCTTTGCCTAAATGTAGTTTTGATATATCATAGCGAAGTTTTCTATCTAATGTAAATTTAGTATGTGTTGTGTTGTGCCAAAGCTGCCTGAATTGGGCTGTGTCTGTTGGTTCAGTTTGATTTTTAAAGCCTGTTGGTCTTGGCATCTGTAGCCATGTTGATAAGTAATTTATACTGAAGAATGGATGAGGCTAAGATTTTTCACCCGTGGGATAATGAAATGTAGCTTTAGTGTATGTCAAGTTAAGTTTAAAGTATATTAATGCTGGTTGTGCCTCAAAATATATATCTTGTTGGGTAGCATTGATTCTGTACATTGTAAGTTCGTCAGTTGTGGTGTTTAACTTGTACGCTTGAAAGCAATATACTTGTATTCAGGACAAGCTTTATCTACATAATCCTAAGTTGTTTTAGTGTGTATTTCACAAGTAGTGTGTGTAAAGTGATAGGATCAGTTAAGATTATGGGGTACAATCTTTGTTTACAATCTAGTTCTGCTGGTAAGAATTTTTTTTTGCCTTACTAAAGAATTGTGGTCCTGTCAAATAATCTTGCCTTTTGGCATAGTAATCATAAGATGAACAGGCTGGATGAAAGCAAAACTTTCTAAAAATGGAAAGTGAACAAAAGTTACTTAGATAATAATTACAATGTGTCTTATCCTCTTATTATGTCTTTCATCTCTGTGGAAAGAATTGAAGTAATAATTGAAATAATTCCAATTGCTACAAATATCTGTAGCTGTTTTCTTAGATGATATTTACCTAGTGGAGATAAATTTGGTAAAATTAGCTGTTTATCATATCCTTGTTGTTCTGACATAGTCTCATGTGTATCCCAGTAACACTGGCACTTTTTCCTGTGGAGGTATGAAATGTGGGTATATGTAATATGAAGTGGTTCATGTGGTAGCAATATCTGGTGTAGTATCATCCCTTGGACCTACTTCATAATCATCATCTTCATTTCCTTCAAGCCTGGATTTCTTCGTTTCCTTCATAGTTCATATCAAGTATTAACAAATGACTTACTTGTAGAAGTGTGTTATATTCAAGCATGTCATGTTAGATCCTGCAATATATGATTCCATCTGTGGTATTGTGATTGCTGTTTGGTCTGATTTATTGCTTCTTATGCAATGATCTATCTTGATTGATATGTCTGTTTCTGTTAGCACTTCGGTATCCATTATGTGTGCTGTCTATTGGTTTGAGGTGTTATTGAATGCTTGGTTGTAGCTGCATAAATTGGGTGTGTCACATTTAGTCACGTCATTTATACATTCTTCTAAGGGGTGTTTAGAAATGTGTGCAAAGCTTCTATAAAGATGCATTGGCTGGATGGTGGCTCATGTTTGTAATCCCAATACTTTGGGAGGGCAAGGAGGGCAGATCGCTTGACCCCAGGAGTTAGAGACCAGCCTGGACAATATGGTGAAACCTCACCTGTACAAAAAATTAGCTGGTCATGAGGGCATGTGCCTGTAGTCCCAGCTACTTGGGAGGCTGAGGTGGGAGGATCACTTGAGACCAGGAAGTCAAGGCTGCAGTGTGCCAGTGATTGTGCCACTACACTCTAGCCTGGGTGATAGAGTGAGACTCTGTCTCAAAAAAAAAAAAAAAAAAAAAAAAAATACATTGATTTGATGCATGTGTAGAAATTCTTCAGGCATCGCTTTGGTCAAACAAATATGAACAAAATGGTCTAATTGAAGCTCTAAGTATTCCTTTATCAGTCCCTTGATTTTCCAACAATTGTTCAAAAATGGTATGTTTTCATAAAGTATATATTATGAAATGTGTTCTGTTAATCCTATAATTTCAGGTGCTGTATGAGTTGGCATTGTTGGATATGTGTGTGTTTGAAGCTTAGGGATTTTAATGGTCTCTTTAGAAGTAGAAGTAACAGTAGCAGTAGTGATAGTATCTACTATTTCCCTTCTATACCGCCTAACATATTTTAAGCTATTTATATCAATCCTGTATTTGGTATTAATGATCAGATATATAGGCATTAAACTGCAAACAAAGTAGTATTAACTGCAAACAAAGATATGATAATCTATGTATAAGTCTCATTGTAATTATTTCCTTCTTTAATATTATAGTCAAGGGTTGCTTCCAGCAGTGGTATGGCTGCTGGGTTAGATTGGCGTAGATTCAACAAAGTAAGGTAGTTATGTGGAGTTTGTTCTCTCCTATTAAGCAGTTTAACAATACAACTTCTATAAAGGGTTAGCATTCAAGCAAGACCAATGCAATCATTGGGGTGTACACTTTCAGCTAAACCTTGAACGGCTGCTGATGCTTCATTTAATTCATAAATGTAAGGAGTAGGAAGGTGGCAGTGGCACTTAGGTTCTGCAAAGTCTGGTATGAAATTCCAGTCTTTGCCAGCCTGCATGGACCAGTCCACTTTAGCTAATTCCTGAAAGAAATCAGTGAAGTGGGTCTGAGAGCTGTAGGTGGTGAAAATGAGGCTGAAACTGAAGAGGAAAGAGGGCAAGACGGGATACATGAGGGTGATGGAGATCTTGGAGATGCTAAATCTGTATGCTGGGAGTGCACTACAGCTGTCAGTCTGCAAATGGTTAATCAAATAACACTCTTAAGAAGCAGACAGTGTAATTTGTAATTTGCCTGCAAGGGATGTATTTACTTGTGTTAGTCTCATTTGTCTGTTTACAGTCTCTCTGGTGACAATGTAAGTAACAAGACAGCAAAGTCACTATGACGGCTAATATGAGGTGAATGAGAAAGGTGATAAGACCAGTTGAGAATTGACACTAATTTGTAGCCATTTTGGTGTCTTAAGTGGGTACAGTATTTAATTATTTCGGTGATGACTAGAAGTCATCATTGGTTTTTTGGGGGGTTTTTTTGTTTTTTGTTTTTTGTTTTTTGAGACAGAGTCTCACTCTGTTGCCCAGGCTGAAGTGCAGTGGCGTGATCTTGGCTCACGGCAATGTCTGCCTCCTGGATTCCAATGATTCTCCTGCCTCAGCCTCCTGAGCAGCTAGGATTACAGGCACCCACCACCATGGCCGGCTAATTTTTGTATTTTTAGTACAGATGGGGTTTCACCATATAGGTCAGGCTAGTCTCAAACTCTGGACCTCAAGTGATCCACCTGCCTCAGCCTCCCAAAGTGCTGGGATTACAGGTGTGAGGCACCGCGCCTGGCTGAAGTGATGTTGAAGTTAAAAATATTAGGTTAGTGGCAAGTAAAATGGGATTGAATTGAAGCATGCCTTCACTTATTCTTATGGAAAATATTAATGCATGACTAGAAGAAAACAGTGTAACAATACTGCAGAAAGTGTGATAACATGTCTAAGTATAGTGAGAATTTGGAGAGAGATGGAAGATTTTGTGTAATTGTGATTCTCCTCTGCTCCTCTCCTCTGCTCCCAGTAAGGTTTGGACCATATACCTTTACCATTAATTTTGAAATTATTTTGTCCAATAAGTGTTTCTGTGTCCACTGGCCACAATGTCCTGTTGGGAGATAGTGTTGTCATTTAGTTTAGTGCTTGCCTTGTAAGATATAATATTTGCATTACGTCTTTCCTTATCTTTTGTGACCATTAAGGTCAGTTGATTAAGATATAAGTGGGGGCTGCTTTTGTTAAGTCTTTCTCTTTGATTTAAATGGAAACATGCCAGGTTAAAAGCTTATTGGAATGTACTCATTTTGTCGAAGGTTTTTAATTCTCTTTTTAGTAGTCCGTTCAGTCTTTCTCTATACCCCACTGCTGTCAGATTATAGGGTAGGTAATATTTCATTGTATATCCCATCGATCTGCCAATGCTTTTGTTGTCCTTAATGTAAGATGAGTTCCCTGATCATGTTCAGTTATTTTAGGGGTTCTATAGTAGCTGCTCAATTTTCTAAGGGTGAGATGGTTTATTTAGTAAGTGGGTGGCTAGCTGCTATTGCTGCACCAATTCCTGTATATGTATCCATCATTGTTACTGCATATTTTTGTGGATAGGAGTGATTTAATGATGCTATAAAATCTATCTTGAAGCGGAAATTAAAGACATCAGGTGTATATTACTATGTATCTATGAATTTAGCATATCTATATTTGTCTAGGTTAGTTTTACATTGCTGACAATTAGCTCTGGCCTTTTTAATTTGGTGCCATGTCACTTTTTGATTTCTGTCTGATAGCCACCTATACGTTGACTGTGTGCTTAAATGTCCTTTTTCTTTATGTAATGGTAGGAGTGTTTGTGGAATGGTGTCTGGTGTCTGTTTAATTTTAAAGTCATATCTTGTTTCACTCTAGTTATCAGGGTTACTTAAGGTTTCTCCCAGTCACTATCTGATTTTTCTCCTGAGTTGTGGAGGTGTAATGAATGTCTCCCTGAGTTGTCTGGATTTCTGTGTAGTTTTAATTTGGGTATGTTTTGAATATCAATGGTTATGCTTCTTGTTAATTAATGGTTATGCTTCTTCCTGTTTATTAAATTTTATGGACTCTGAATTAACTTTTTGGTGTGCTGAAACATGTGCCACAAATATCTTAATTCTGTTTGATAATTCATATAGTTGCTCCCAGTAAGATTTGGACCATATACCTTTACCATTTTGTCTTCTTTTTGAAGTTAATTTTGAAATTATTTTGTCTTCTTTTATGTGGCCGCAGGGTTATGCCCGCAAGTCTGTAAAAATGTAAATTTTATTTTGATTTTCTGAGTGCCTGACTGCTAGAACAGCTGTAATTAGTTCTGCTGAGAGTGATTGACCTGCCTCCTTCAGGACTGGTTGGTCCTGAGGTCTGAGTGCTGCTGCTGTCCATTGGGCCTGGCCTTGGGTCACAGAGACCTTTTTGTCTATAAACCAGGTGTTGAGTAAGAAGTTTGACTAGCCTGGGCCCAATTTTCCTATGTTAGCATAAATTGTACCTACTCTTGGAATAAATTTTGGCACATCTATTTCGGTGTTGTGAATTTCTTCAGTGAGGAGACCTGGTTGACCCTTAAAGCCTGTGTCTCCATCCTGAATATACCATTTTCATGTGAACAGCTTTGGGTCAATTTGGATACATGTCAATTTTTTTTTTATTTTTCAGGACTCAGTTTTATTCCATGAAGGAGAGGCGTATGGTATCTAATGGTAATATTGCTGTTGCCAGTCAGAGGCTCAGTGTTTTTGAGGGCTTCATATGTAAGCCATATATATATATATATATATATTTTTTTTT
>NW_016815046.1:42606-45055 GCF_001698545.2 Rhinopithecus bieti
TTTTTTGTTCGTGTGTTTGTTTGAGAGACAGAGTCTCACTCTGTCACCAGGCTGGAGTGCAGTGGCGCCATCTCAGCTCACTGCAACCTCCGCTTCCCAGGTTCAAGCGATTCTCCTCCCTCAGCCTCCTGAGTAGCTGGGACTACAGGTGCACACCACCATGCCCAGCTAATTTTGTATTTTTAGTAGAGACGGGGTTTCACCATGTTGGCCAGGATGGTCTTGATCTCTTGGCCTCATGATCCACCCACCTGGGTGTCCCAAAGTGCTGGGATTACAGGCATAAGCCACTGCACCCAGCCCCATATACATTTTTCAAATGGGCTGTATTTGTTGTTGGAATATGGAAACTTTGTTGTCCAAAATCTAACCAGTAGGATTTAGAATCTGATTTCTTTGTCTATAATGACCATGTTCCATGTTCATTGCTCGTTAAAATTTCCAACCTAAGTTCTGAATCTGGAGATGGGTAACGTCACATTTGGAATGTGGTGATGTAGTCTTTGAGTGTTTCAAGTGCTTGTGTTTGTTCTTGTCCCCATGTGAAGTCTTGGGATTTCCTAGTTATCTTATTGGTTTTAGGATGATGTTTAGGTAAGGTATAGGCTGTCTCCAGTATCCAAGGAAAACTACTAGTCTATGCTTCCTGTTTATTTTTTGGTGCCCTATGGGCTTTTGAGCCATCTGTCACTGTGGTCAGAATTTTTATCCCTTCTGATAACCACTGTACTCCTAAAACTTTGCAGTTGGTGTCTGGACTTGTAGTTGTATCTATATTAATAATCTATCTCAGTGATCTCAAGTGTGTTGAGATTTCTTTTGGGTAAGTTTTTCTTGGCCATTGTTTACCATTGTAACGTCATCTATGTATAATATCATTAGTTTGTGTATTTTGATTGATCTATGTGTGATAATAAAATGGAGTGAGCTGTTATTGGACTATTTAAATATCCCTGTGGTAATCTTTTAAATTGGTATTATTTGCCTTCCCAGGTAAAGGTAATATATTCCTGGTCTTCTTGGTCTATTGGTGTGGCAAAGAACATGTCTGATACGTCTATGGTTACAGAGTATTTGCCATTATAGTTAGTGATCTTATTTATTTATTTACTTATTTATTTATTTTTGAGATGAAGTCTTGCTCTGTTGCTAACGTCTCACTCTGTTGCCCAGGCTGGAGTGCAATGGCATGATCTTGGCTCACTGCAACCTCCATCTCCCAAGTTCAAGTGATTCTTTTGCCTCAGCCTCCTCAATAGCTGGGATTACAGGCATGTGCCACTAAGAGATGAAGCCAGCTGGACTTCCTGGGTCAAGTGGGGACTTGGAGAAATTTTCTGTCTTACAAGAGGTTTGTAAAATGCACCAATCAGTGCTCTGTAAGAACACACCAATCAGTGCTCTGTAGCTAGCTAGAGGTTTGTAAAATGTTCCAATCAACACTTTGTAAAATGGACCAATCAGCACCCTGTAAAATCGACCAATCAGCACTTTGTAAAAGAGACCAATCAGTAGGACATGGGCTGGGACAAATAAGGGAATAAAAACTGGCCACCCCAGCCACCAGCAGCAACCCACTCTGGTCCTCTTCCACACTGTGGAAGATTTTTTTGCTCTTCACAATAAATCTTGCTGCTGCTCACTCTTTGTGTCTGTATCACCCTTAAGAGCTGTAACACTCATCGCGAAGGTCCATGGCTTCATTCTTGAAGTCAGCAAGACCACAAACCCAGCAAAAGGAACCAACTCTGTACGTATCTTGGGGCTTGTCTGGGATATTGCCACATGGTGAGTACCATCGGACCCCTTTCACTTGCTATTCTGTCCTATTTTTCCTTAGAGTTCAGGGGCTAAACACCAGGCTCCTGTCAGACAGTTAAAAGCGACTAGCACAGCCACAGGACTACAGACACGGGTGTCAGGCTTTCTGGGAAAACAGGCCGGGTGCAGTGGCTGTAACTCCAGCACTCTGGGAGGCTGAGGCAGGTGGATCACAAGGTCAGGTGTTCAAGACCAGCCTGGCCAACATAGTGGAACCCCGTTTCTACTAAAGATACAAAAATTAGCCGGGTGTCATGGTGCACTCCTGTGACCCAGCTACTCAGGAGGCTGAGGCAGGAGAATTGCTTGAACCTGGGAGGCAGAGGTTACAGTGAACCAAGATCACACCACTGCTCTCCAGCCTGGGCGACAGATAAATATAAAATAAAAAATAAAAATAAAAAACTATCAGAAAACCACACAATTTTCATAAAGAAAAAGATGGCTCATACATACATGTTTTTAAAAATTTTGTAGCTGGGTATGGTGGCAAACACATGTGGTCCCAGATACCCTGGAGGCTGAGGTGGGAGGATTGCTTAAGTCCAGGAGGTTGAGGTTGCAGTGAGCTGAGATCATGCCACTGCACTCCAGCCTGGGCAACAGAGCAGGATCCTGTCTCCAAAAA